>NW_009648963.1:1355384-1371139 GCF_000708025.1 Charadrius vociferus | reverse complement strand
CTTTCCCCTACAAATAAAAACATGACTTTATATTGTTTCTTGCTTTATATAGAAATAACTTGCAAAATTATAATTCTTATGAAAGCTATCACAGAAGAAAAAGTGACTATGAATTGTCACTCAGTTAATCAAAACTGTTCTAAGACACCAACATGAAATCTTCAAATATACTAAAGTTTTGAAATCAAAATCAAGCGCTTGCTCAAACTTTAAATACACTGATTTCTTCCTTCGACATTTAGTGTTACAGATTTGAAAGAAAAAAAAATATAAATCAACACTTACATCACTTAACATTTAAATGTTTATTTTCTTAAATCTCTAAAGCTGAAAGAATTGCAATGTTTTACACCAGACTGCCACCCACATCTTCAAATTGGATTATAAAAATCACAAAGCAAAGAATTAAAACAGCTAAATGGCAGGTCAGAGAGATCATTTATCAAAGCATCTCTCAACTCTTCTAGTCTACAACCTGAACTAATTATACAGCATCTATGAAAGCAGGTGAGGTAAGCATCTTACACACCAATTGCAATCCATGGCTTTACATGTTAAATATTGTCCTAATTCATGCCTCTGCTCTCATGACCTGGATTCAAGAGTAGCTTAAACCTGTGTTGAAAGATGCTGGCCTGCCCTCTTATTCCCACACCTGATTCAAGTTGACCCTAGAACCGAATACTGGTGTGGTAACACAGTGAAGTAAACCAGAAAACTAACTGGGTTGAAGCTGGCCAGTTAAAAATTTTAGATCCCAATATTCCCAATCTGATTCACAAAAGTACCTCTGCTAGCCCACGAAGAATTCATAGAATCACAATAAAATATAAAGCGCAACTGCTGTATAGCAGCTTAAATCTATACTTAACTGTACACACCTTAACACGTATAGGAAGATCATATAGCAGGATAAAATATACCCAAGCCACCTTCACGAGTGTTTCCATAGGCCATTCTGAAAAATCTAGTATTATTCTAAAACCCCTCCAGATAATCTACACCAATATTTAATTACCCTTACAGTCTGATCAGTAAATTTCTACAAGTTTATTACTTCATATTATCTTCAGTGGACACAGAAAACAGCCATTCCATATTACCTCCTTTTGTTATGATCTTCTAGTAAATAACAACAACAGCTCTTGCATAAGTCTTTATACAGCATTTTATAAAAAAAGTAAATAATAGGTACCCCTATTGTAGTGGCAACTAAACTCTGGCACAGACAAGTGAAGTGGTTTGTTCCCCAGCAGGGTATGAGCAGAGCCAGGAAAAGGTATCAGTTTTCTAAGATCCAGCCTGGTGCTCTGATCATGGGGATACACTAAAACACACTCCTACAAGAATCCACATTTCCTGATGTCTGATACTGCTAAACAGTTTAAAGATAAGAGCCCCATATTACCGCGACCATATACCTATTTAACTATAACAAAATAAAGTACTGATAAATACAGGATTTTTAAAAGACAACTAAGAAGGTAGTGGTAACTTACTTGCTCCTG
This sequence comes from Charadrius vociferus, assembly GCF_000708025.1. Lineage (NCBI taxonomy): Eukaryota > Metazoa > Chordata > Aves > Charadriiformes > Charadriidae > Charadrius > Charadrius vociferus. The sequence continues at coordinate 1,369,631 of NW_009648963.1, read as the reverse complement.
TCTGAGTATTCTGTTTTCTAATATATTTTGATTAGTTTGCGATACGAAGGGCCTTTCTCCTGTGTAAAGACCCTCATCCTCAAGGTACCTAGGCTGCATGTTTCCAGGCATCTTCTCAGAAGCAGGCACTAATGAGAAATTAAATAGAAAAGCATGTAAAATATCTAACAACTGTAGTTCTAGTTTATTGTCTAAAAGCCTATGCCATTCTTAAACTGGGACTGCATATTAACCATGCCATCAGCAATATTTTCCTAATATTTTCCTAACTAGGAAAAAAAAAAAAACCAAACCTAAAACCAGTCCTTTTCTTAATCCGTACAGATCCACAGTTTAAATCTATCACAAAAGTGTCACAAGTCTTCCAAACAGGTAATTAAACATTTCCACACCAAAAACATTTTGCAAATAACCTAGTGGAGTTTAGTTTTAACAGCTGCTTGCAAAACAGCATAAAAATCCATTAGCAGCAACAACTGACTAGACAAACACTTCTAAGCCTTTGCCATTTAAAGTGAAATTTCAACTAAGATTAATCTGAACTACTATTACTAGTTTGCTTAAGTTACTCCTGTACAAAACAGAGAACATGCATAAAAAGTCACGTTAGCCCCACAACAGTAGGTGGAATTCTTTAAAGCCTGCCTGCAGGGTTATCTCACTGGTGTGTACGGGCTCAGTATTTTTCAAGGAGCAAATCGCAAAACAGGGAGAGATCATACTGATGGTTACAATAAAAGTTATCCCCTAAATCAGAACAAAGCGGACCACGCTGGAAGCAGTCAGAACTAAGGTACAAGACAGGAAAAAACAGAGGCACCCAACGTCAAATATTTTGACATCGCACTGCAAGCTGTGCTGATACCATTCTAGGTACAGACCACCGAGAGACTCATTTCTGTTTCTTCCACTTCAAATATTAAAGAGCAAGTGATATTATAAAGCAATTTTTTTCCAGACTTTGCAGTTCTATGGGAATAAGGCAAAAAGGTCAGAAACATGATCAATGTTGACTAACTATTTCCAATTCACAAAATCGGATTTCGGGAAAAGGGTCCCTTGAATTACAAATGTTACTTACACGAGTCTTGACAAACTTGCCACATGGAAAAAACTGCAGATGTGGGCAAGCGAAGAAACAGTGTAAGTTATAATGTACAGTGCACGAGCCACTCTTAGTACCTAAATGTGTGTACCCAGTAACCTGTTGCAGATATTAAATAATGTAATGGCTAAACTCCAGTGAAAGCGGGGCCAGCCAGCCTGCGTTTACTGTAGACAGCACTAAGGTAATTATGCCAGAGCAACTGGCGTGCCCCGAGTTCACTTGCTAGCATACCAGCCGGTGACCTGCTGAGGTGTGCATGTTCCTAGTTAATCCATTTTGTCAGACCTTTTCAGACTTGACTGGGTGATCAGTGTCAGAGAAATGCAATTAGATACCTCTCCACTGCCAGAGACAGCCTGATAGATTTTTTTCAGCAGATCAAAGGGTGCCATGCTACACAAAATCCAGGAACAAAATGGATAAGCACAATATTCATACCTGCTCGCATGCTAGGAATGAAGAGAAATTCTTTTTCCTTTTTCAGTTGCTCAGAGTAGATTTCACACTCAGCAGGTTTCATTACTAGAAAATCTTCAGTTGTCTGTCCTATAGTGAACAAATCATCATCTTTAACTAGGCGTACATCTTCATCCTATAGTTTAAGTGCAAACATCTCTGTTAGTTCATTTGTTTCTTAAGATGAAGATCTTTAGAAAGTATACTTTCAGAATTTTTAAGGAAACAAAAGTTGTCATTTTGTATTAGATGATTAAAATTAATTCAAGAAGTCTGAATAAAAATATTAACATTTATTCTATAGCCCACACCGTTTCATCCTCCTCTTGTTCATCCTCATGGGTTTCTACACATTGTTCTTCTGCCTCCTCTTCTTCATTTAATTCACTCCTTTTCCTGGCTCCAGCCTTTACACTCTCTGGTTCAGGATCAAAATTGAAGGTAAAGAAATTATATGCTTCTTCAGCAGAAGGAAAATCATTCTGGAACTAAGAAAAGACGACAAAGATACTTTAATATGACATTTGTAAGAAATTTAGGGCAAGCAAAGATATCTTTCCATTAATAACAGCATGTATAAATACTTGACACAGGATAATAATTATTCTATCTCGGAGAACTCACCCAAATGCCGAAGCTGACTGAAATTTTTAAATGATACATGAAACTTTCTCTATTGCTATACTATTACTTTATTAAATATTTCTTGCAATTTTTCACTAAAAAAGTTACCTCATTCAATTTCTACCAGCTTATTGTTTTAAATACAAACAATTTGTGAATGAGAAATGTCAAAGTTTAAATGCTGGCTGTCATGCAGATATCCAGGTGAATCATATGAAGAGAAATTTCTAATGGCACTTTGTCTCTGAAGGACGAACCTTTAATGTCAGGATGAATCCTTTAATAAAAGATTTAACAGTAGCATTTTGTTGCTAACAAATATCAATATAGTAATCTATAAATTACTTTAACTGCCAATTGGTGGCATTCAATAGAAAGGATTTAAACAGAAGAAACATTTTTCCTCCAAGCTCCAGTAATTGTGTCCAGATGGATTTACTTGATTTTTTTTTTTTTTAAAAAAATCAAATGACCCAAAGCCATTCTTATATTTGATGAATGTACCCTTTCTATGCTTCAATCATTGGCACATATTGTTTGTGAATTTTTATATGTAAATAAAACCCTCTCCACTGCTTAAGACTGAATTCTCTCTGCTGCTTCAAACAGAATCACGAAGTCATATAATAAGTCTAAATGAAACTAACATCAGTTATTGAAATGAAAGAATTGATACTTACTGTTGACTTTTGCTTAAGCTTTTTGACAGAATCACGAAACTTCATTTTTGATGTTAAGTGGGATTCATCCTCTTGCATCTCCCTAAATTTATCAGACTGCATAAAAATATATACGTTATAACATACACTTACTGATCCGTTAAAAAAGACAAATAGCTGAATACAGAGATTAGATATTGCACTTTCACAGAAAAAAATAACAAAAAAGAAATACAGTCACTGTGATAACAATTATACTGATTTTGTATTTATCTTAGAAGGGTACACCTATTTATTACTTTACTCCTTTCTCCTTTGGGTCAAGAAACAGAGTATCTTGAAACAGAAACAGAGACTGCAGAGTATCAAGAAACAGTCCATTGCATAAATGTTAGTTTACTTTCCTCACTGGTAATGAGTTCACTGTTTCTGCACTCCCGAACACAAGCAACCACATGCTGATCTCCACAAGAGGGAGAAATGCGATAGCAGTGTGAAATCTTCCCATCTACAAACCAGATGTTTACAGACAGCACAAGCTGGGCAGCAGTGCCAAGGGTGCTTCTGACAGACACTGCGGACCGGGGAAGGGAATCAAGGAGCTAAGGACAGCTTCTCATACAGCCCCTGCTGCAACCAGGAAAAAACAGTTTGGTATTATTCAAAAAAGGTGGTGCCCATTGCTTGGGTGCTTAAATACAAACACCATGATTTGTTTTGTTCTCTCTTAAACAATTATTGCTAGGGTACTCTAAAACTCCACATTTGATACTCCTCTACCTGTTGAAGAAAGGAGGTAGCATGGTTATCCAGTTTCAGTTTTCTGAAGCCTTATCTGTCCCTACACGCAGAGCACTGTAATCATCACTGGTTCTGAGGTTGCTTCAGCAAGTTCATTTAAGTGCTGCTAAGTGATTTTCATCAGCCTCAGCCAACATAGCACATCCAACATCCTATCTGTTTTTCCTCCTTGCAGCCTGAATTCTTAGATTAAAGGAAGACATTTCTTAAGTTTACATCTATTCAACCTAAACTTCAAAATAATTATAGCAAAAACAAAATCTCAAACCCTGGCATTCTGACAGCCACTTGTTTAACAACAAAACAAGACTTCATACGTGTATAAATAAGTAAAGGAAACAAAACCAACGCATGGAAGGTTTCCAACTTGCTTTATATAAAATGAGTAAACGACTTTACTACGGGTATCAATTCCACATTTTCCTAACACAAACTCATTAAAACAACACTACTTAACTGAAAACTGTAACAATTACTTTTTATAAGAAAACACTGCCAAAAACCTTCCCCACAACCTACATGATGAGGTAATTCTCCACTAGACAAGCAATTTAGCCAGACTAATTCATATTGTTTGGAATTCCAGATAAAAAAGTTACTGCTACGTGCTGTTATTTCCTGGGCATACATATGCTTTGGAACACATTTTCTACAGGCAAGCAATCTCTTTGTGAATTCTGAAGAATATCTGGGTGCAAGTTCTGCACAGGCATAGCCTTTGTTACTTTAATACGAAATTAATTTTCTAACAAAGAACATGCTTATACTAAAAAAACCCTGAATACAAAATAGTAACAAGGAAATACAATACAGTACGATGACATAAAGTTAATATCCAGCCTTTAGCAATTACACTGTGCAAATTGATATAAAGCTATAATACAGTGGTCCTTTCTGTAACAGTAACTTTTAAATACTTGAAGGCATCTTAAGCAACAGAAGTCACGAACCTGTAAATGACAAAAGTTTCACATAATGGCCACACTATAATGAAAGCAAATGATTACTGTTAAATAGGCACATTAAATGCAATAATCAGAGAGTTTTCTTCCTGGTTACTAATTCAAATAATAGCATAATTTTGATCCCATTAAAATAAACTAAATTGATCTTCAAGCCTATGTACAGTCTTAGATTTATTTCATGTTGCACATTCAGTTTCTCATTATCAGAATAGCGGGACCCAATGCACCTTCTTACCACTTCATCCAGTCTGACTCCTGTTTTCCTTTCTCTGACACTTTTTAAACGCCTGGGTCGTGGACTGGGGTCTTGCAATAAAGAAATTTCTGCTTTTGTCTAAGCAAAAAAAAAAAAAAAAGCTTAGCTATAACGGAAGTACAGTAAGACCGAAGCTACAATAATTCCCAGGATCTCAACAACATATGCATGTTTGTGTTGGGGACAGAATCTTTCAACTATATAATCAGCTTAAGTGATTTTACAGACCTACATGTTAATACCCCTTATTAAACTGCACAGTAAACTTAAAAGAAAATCCATTGATTTCAAAATAGTGTAAGAATTTCTTTGACAAAAGCACAGGAGGATTTTGTAATGATTGTATCATTTGAATTATAAAACAATGACAACTTTTATATTATTGTACAAATTAAATAAAAACTTAAAAAAAAATACAGCAATAGAAACGCACTGGAAAATAATACTCAGTTCATCAGTACAGTTATTTCAGCATTAGAAATAAAAAAGCAGATATCTCCGTTCAGATTCACACAGCAGTAAACAAGCAAAATGAAGTGGGTAGTACTTATAAGACTAAAGTTAACCAAACAGGACTTCTGAAGGATTCTCACCCTTGCTGCTTTTAGCTTCTCTCTCATTCGCTCCCTAACAGAAAATTCTGCAAAGCCTGCCCTCGATGTAGAAGGAATAGGTGGCAAGTCTGAAACAGAGAAAACAGGGTAACATGTTTAAATTAAGTATTCTCTGAAAGAAACCTAAAATTATGCAAAATAAAACTATATATGCCATTCAGAGTCCTATATTCCAACAGAAAGAACTTGCATGAGAGAATGTGGAACAATGAAACATTTATTTGGAATTCAGACCTTACAGATTATCATTTAAATGCATTTAGCTGCGATGGGTCTACCTTTCATTATACACTATGAACCACCTTAAGTAAAGCATATATACACTTTTTTCCTATTAAAAATACGTAAAGAATTACCTGGCATTTAATAAGCTGTTAGTCAGATGTAGTGACAAAATACCAATTTCTGCAGTGGTGTTTTTGTGCTATAGCTCTAGTACAGACAAGACAGTAAGGTGCATTTTACCTTGGCCCGTTTATGACTGACAGCATTATCAAGTAACTTCCCATTTCAGAGGCAAACAACTAGCAGCTCTACTTGTGCCACCCATCTGGAATCAACAGATCACCTCCTGCAAGCTCAAGAGCAGCCTGTCCCCCATACTCAGGAAGTCAATCAAGACCCACAGGTGGCTACATGGATGAACTAACTCAAGTCACACATCAAATGAAAACTTACAAGAGATGTAAACAGGGATAGGTGACCTGGGCGGAATACTATGACACTGTCTGACCACGGAGGGATGGGCTTAGGAAAGCCAGAGCCCACCCAGACTTGAATCTGGCAACAGATGTGACAACCAACAAGATGGGGCATTACAGGTGTATTAGCAGCAAAAGAAAGACTAGGGAAAATGGTTAGCTGCTGCTGAACGGGGCAGGGGACCTGGCGACAGGGAACACAGGAAAGACCTAAGTAATAAGTGCTCTCTTCATCTCAGTTTTTACAGCCATCAGGAACACCAGGCTCCGGAGACCAGCAGAAAAGCCTGGGGCAGCAAAAGCTTACCCTCAATAGATGAAGATCAAGTAAGGCCACACTTAAACAAACTGGGCATATGCAAATCCATAGGTCCTAATGGGATGTTCCTATGAGTGCCAAGGGAGCAGGTCAACGTCACCTCAAGGCTACTCTCAGCTATTTTTGAAAGACCATGGTGATGATCAAGGGAGGTTCCTTGTGAAAGAAGGAAGTGAACAAACATCTCTACTGTCTTCAAGGAGGAGAATCTGGAGAACTACAGGCTGGCCAGCCTCACCTTGATGCCCAAGAAGGTGATGGAGCAAATAATCCTGAAAACCACTGCAAAGTCTCTTAAGTACAAGACGAAAACTGGGAGTCACCAGCATGGATTTATGAAGGGGAAAACCTTTTACCTGGCCAATAAGACAACTTCCTATGATGAGATAATTGGGTTAGTGGATGAAGGGAAAGCAGTGGATGTTGTTTATCACCGTTTCCTCTAAAACCCTTATAGAGAAACTGATGAAATATGGACTTCATAAGTAGGTGGACTGATAATTGGCTGAACTATTGGGCTCAAATGGTTGTGATCAGTAGTGCAAAGTCCAGCTGGAGGCCACCACTACAGTTGTGCCCCTGGGGCTGACTTCAAACAAAACAAAAACATCCTACAACCCACCCTCCAACCCCAAGAACTCATCAAAACTCTACATCCTTTAGGATCAAGTATTCTCTGCTGATCCTGCAAAACACACCAATCTTAGTTTTAAATCAGTGGCACACATTTAGACTTTTTGACAGATAGTAAATACCAGGTTTGGATACTGACTTGGGTAAACATGTAATTGCAGAAAAGGGAAATTACTGTTTGTTGCAGCCTTTGAACTGCTTCTCCCCAAAAGCCCAGGCTTTTCTTCTGTAATTACAACTGAATGAGAATGCGTCTTTGATAACCAAAGTTATCGGGGCCTCCTTTTCCTTTGAAGGACCAATGGCATTCCTCCCCTTTATCTTCCACGTATCAGATCCTCTTAGATTATGATCTCTTCAGGTAGATTCAGTAAATATTAGTAGGGTGACCCTTGTACACTACTGCATTTCTTGATATCTAAATAAAAAGAATGAATAACTATCCAGATGCTTTCAGAGAAGCTACACTTTGGGGGTCAGAAATACAAAGCAGTGGATACCTACAACACATCCTCTCATATAAACACAAATGAAAAGCATTTTAAATGTACAATATAAATGAGATTGAATGTGTAAGCAAATGGCAACACTTTTAGCAGCTTTATGTATTAAACACTTACAGTGCATTCTGCCTGTTATTTTGAGAAGGCACCCATCTCCCTCTCATGGATTGCACTACCACTGTAAAATAGTCAGGGTTACCCTCTTTATAAAAGTCTCCAGAACACTTTTAGCTGAAAACAGTTTTATATACCTAATAGCTTACGAAGTCATCACTTAAGTGTTTTTCTTTTTGAAAGACCTAACCTATTTCTTCATTAACAAAACTGATTCTAGCTACATAATTGTCTCCCCATATGCACAGACCTCTTCAGTCTCACTGGAACCCTGGAGTTCACCTGGGAATTCTCAGAAGCTTACTGAAACTTGAACTTTCACTGATATATGCAATATTATCTTTTTAAAAAGAAATGCTTTACATCCCTTCTTACACGTAGAATCCTCAGATCTTATTTTCTTCTCCTGAAGTTTTGTAACTAGCTTGTCTTTCCAGAAGGAGCTCCACCGTCCCACACAGAACACACTGGCCCTTTTACTGGAACTACTGTAAAATGATTAGCAGGAGAAAACTGTAGCTCTTTTCGCACATGTGCTTTGTGGTGCATGGCTTTTCTTTTTCTTTAATTTTTAATCTGTGCACACATCACGTTCTAGGTAAATACGTTTTTCTAGTTATCTCCACCTATGGCTTTTCTTTTTCTTTAATTTTTAATCTGTGCACACATCACGTTCTAGGTAAATAAGTTTTTCTAGTTATCTCCACCTATAGAATTATATTACTCGTCAGATTTTTGAGCTAAACACTGGTTTGTTCGCTGCCCTTATGAAAGAACATTGTTTGCCAAGGTCTAAGTAAAGGGTGATTTCAGGTTTATATAAGGCATTAAATTCATGAAAAGGAGATAAAACAGCAAAGGGTAAGGGCTTACGAGTGGTAAGGTCACACAACATATATCATATTATGGCTAATTCAATATTATTTCAAGAGCTTTACTGTATGTTGAATATACAACTTAAACATTTAAAGGCTACCTACCATACCAAAGTCAAAGTGCAATCTAATTTCTAGGATGACCTTAGTCCACTGTCATTTAAAAAAGAAGAATACTTTAAGATAAACCCCACTAATAGTGATTCTACTTAAAGACCTCTAGAGACTTGGGAGAATCATAATATTGTCAAATTACACAATTTACTGCCTGTATTTGTACAAAGAAACATTCATTGTATCTGGAAACTTCCAAAAGAAAAAAACAAGGCACAAAGTGAATGTCACTAGCATGAGACACATCAGAGAAAAGCAAGCATCCCCTAACCACTTCCTCACCAAGAGGAATACTAGAGACAGAAATAAGCAAGTACTCAGTAGAGACACTAAGAGATGACACACAGAAAAGCCTATTTGCATTTTATCTTTTCTAACAAGGAATGCAGTATGAGTAAGGACAGGGAGAGAATTAATGACAAAACAGAGAACAAGATCTAGATAAATATTCATCAGACTGAGCTAATTAAAAACCATCGTTGCAGAGTATCCAATAATTAACTGGCTGCAACAACATCAGAACTCTCAGTGATTCTGAGAAGTGATGGAGAATAGGCAAGTTCCAAAATCCTGGGCAAGGGCTTTTTTTTCAGAAATGGGAAAGAGTAAGCTGCAGAAGCATACAGAAGTCAGTCTAACTTCAATTCTACAAAAAACACTCAGTCTATTTGCAAACGTTTAAAAGATAGTAAAATAATAAGCAACAGAAGGCCCAGATTAACCAAGATCAACACCTATCAAGCCAATTTAATGTTCTTCAACATATACTCTACCCATTCTTGTGAATAATGGAAAAAGCATACATCCCAGCTTTTGAGCTTGCCTTACAGAAAGCGTCTCTCAGTAGGAAATATTTGATAAAAAGACAGGGGGCACGGAGAAGGGGGCACATGCAAGTCACTGGAAAACCACATCTTAAAAGATAAGCAAGTAACAGTTAATAAATTCAAACCCCATACTGAGTAGGTATTTTCAGGGTCTGCCCCTATCTAATGCCTTTAAAACATATATTAATGGTTTGAATGATGGAATTATGTCTATCTGTCTATAAAACATGCAGGCAAGAACTGTCACAAGTCACATTTGCTCAAGGACTGACTTTGAAGAGTCTTTGGAACGGAGAATAAACTTCAACATCTTTTAGAGCTTCAAGCCCACAAAAGGTTGTTGCACACAGAAGGGCTCTCTGTGTCTGCTGGAGACGGAAATGATGGACTTTAATTGCAATAAGGAAGGTGATTATACACTGGAAATGCTTTTTAACTGTTGGGGTATTCTAGCATTGGAATTGAGTCCCTTAAATATTTACAGAATCATCACTGGTGGAAGTGTTAAAGTTTAAAAAAAAAAAAACCCACAAAAAAACAAACAACAAAAAAAACCCCAAACAACCCAAGCAACAACAACAAAAAAAACAAACACCAAAACCAGGTCTCAAGACTTAAATAGTGTTGAAATGACTTAAGGGGAGAAGCTGGTCTAAGTTACCTTTTGATTTCCCTTCTGTGACTTTTTTTTTTACCATTGTATTCTGTTCAGTTAGCGTGTAAAAGCATATTCTATTTCACTAGAGAAAACGCTTTATTTCAATTACATTCTGATAAATGAAAACTAGAAAGCAACAGATTAGAATCTGCTTTTGATCTTCTGAAATACTTGACAATTGCTTGCAAACATTTCCAGGCAAGCCAAGTTAAAGCGAACAGCGTAAACATGCAAAATTAGTGCAGAAACAATCTGCCACTTCTTTAAACACCTCTTAAAGCATCAGAACTGATATTCTGCACGCAGAATTATGAATGAATCAGTTCCTTGTGACAACAGGAGAATTACCCTTTCTATACATAATGAAAAACATTTTAAGGCTTTAATAGCTGCACTAAAATTAATTCAGTGCATCAATTACTGTGGGATCCTGTGGTTCTTTGAAAAAAGGACCACATAAAACTATTTTTGTTGCTTTATTTTTCTGTTCATATACTTTTGTTCTGCTTATATGAATGGGCTCTGCAGCCAACTAACTTGTGCATAACTTCAAAATGTATTTTTGAAGTGAAAGAATAATACCGATATCCACAGAATCACAGAATGGTCAGGGTTGGAAGGGACCTCTGGAGATCATCTAGTCCAACCCAGGAGAGCATTACTTTGCAGGATCACCATTACAGGCCCGTACCAAAAAATATCATACCACGTTTTGCATTGAAAGTGTCATTATCCTACAATAGCTCCGTATTTTACTTCTGGCAGATCTAATAAACTTGCTGGATAGTCAAACCGAAATTAATCCAAACCGAGAACCTGAAAATATCATCTAATAACTAACTTTCTCCCTTGATTCCACCCGCCCAAATCCACTAGGTCTCTGCGTGACTTCAAAGCTTTCTACACTGACAGAGACCCAGAACGGCTACAGGAATCTCAACACCAGTTCTGTACCTGAATGGGATGCAGAAACCAGGCACAAGGGAAAGCATACAGACAGGCAAACATTTATGCTGTGACCAAGCACCAGGTACATGAAAGAAAATAGGGAACTTCCATCTTAGGTCCTAGAAACACTTTTGTATCTTTCACAGTACAATCTCTGCGTAAGTACATAATAAGACACTCCAGAAACTGCAACCAATAACTATACAAATCCAAAAAAAACCCCGACAATGAAGAAAATGATTTTGTAACACTGCAGTTGTCCTGGCTTCGTAAGGGAATAACTATCAGACATGTGCTTTTTATTTAAAGTAATTCTTCTTTTGCAACTCTTATTTATTAGTCTGACTAGTGGACCGACATATAGCCAAGTCTTTCCATTTAAGAAAGGTATATAGGCATCTAAGTATGCACATAATTAGATAATAGTAAAATAACAAATTTCTGCAAACTGACTGCATTAAAAAATAGTAGAGACTGACTGAACACTTGAAAGCCTAATAGGGACAAACAGAGACTATCATGAATATTAGGTGAAGAAACAGTTGATGGGTATGTTTCAAGCTGAGTTTGCGATAGTGGGACCAGAATGAGAAAATAATCACAGCACGCTAGCATAAAATAAACCAAGTATTTGAGGGACATCACAAATTGATAATTCCCCAAACCCTACCTGCTTCCCACTTGTGTTAAAATACAGTTCTCTTTTCATAAAAAGGGCTGGGGGCTGTGTGTGCATACCTTTAACACTAGAAATTTAACATAAACAATGAACAAATATGGTAACAACCACAACAAACTAAAAAGGCCTAGTAATAGAGGCAATGCATTACTACAGGCACTAAAACAAAACCAAAACAAGATAGTAGAGAAAACAGCCTACATAGAATTTTCCAATGGCACCTGGAAAATGGGAAGGGGGGGTTAGATTTTATTACTTTTTTTAAATGGTTAGTTATAACTTGGCAGGACAATGATAAGCAGAAATTCATACACAGATCATCAGCCTAGTGAAGGCAGTGAGGAAATTAAAAGAAATCAACCTTTACCTTATGACTGGGCAACACAATGAGAGATGTCAGTGTCAGCATATTCAAAAGCTTAATATATAGAAGATGGAAATTAAAATTATTTATAAATCTGTCAGACTGAATTCCAGGGGAAACAAAAATGAAATAAGTTTTGGATAAGTGCATGAAGACTTTAGCTCAAGGTGCAGTCTTTCTCAAAATTTAAGATGTAATTAAAAAAAAATAAAACACATGGGTAATTTATACTGCATTTAGGTAAACCAATGACAGTCTATTCAGAATACCACATGCAGTACTTTTCACTTGATCATACAAAATTAGCAGCATTACAGGGATTTCAGAAGCAACAAGAAGAACAAGCAACAGAGCAAAATACTTGAGAAAACAAAACATTTATCACATAAGGGAACTAATGGCTAGTTTTCTTCTCAGAGTACTGCTGTGCTGTTTATTCTTGGAAAATGAGCTTCTGCAAAAGAAAACAACCATCACTAGAGGGTGTCTCTTGATTTCCCCATGCAATCAATTTTGAAAACTGTTTGGACTCCCATCTGTCAACAGCGTATCACTTCCTAGCACAAGTTGGCACAGTAAGACTCAAAATACGTTCAAAAGATAAGCACACAGACCTTGAAAGAGCTGGAAACATCCCTAAATTGTAGATATCTGTAATAAATACCATATTTTGCTAAAATGAGTTTAAGCACAATACATACATTTTATTTTGATAAACCTTGATATTGATGAAAAACTAAGCATGTTTATACTTCACTGGATTTTCGTTTTATTGACTTCTAATCCTCTGTTCTAAATTAGCTCTTTTATGCATCCTGTTTAGGTAAACCCATAAAACCATGCAGTAAGATCACAATATTAATGATGTCCAAAGTACTTAACAGGAATATTGCAGCCATTCTGCTGAAGAAATTGAAGATTAGTTTTTGAGGACCAACAACTTCCATTCAGTAGCAAGACAAGAAGAAACGGCCTCAAGTTGCACCAGGGGAGGTTTAGATTAGATATCAGGAAAAATTTCTTCACAGAAAGGGTTGTCAAGCACTGGAACAGGCTGCCCAGGGAAGTGGTGGAGTCGCCACCCCTGGAGGTACTTAAAAGACGGGCAGAGGTGGTGCTTAGGGACACGGTTTAGTGGTGGTTTTGCCAGTGTTAGGCTGACGGCTGGACTCCATGATCTTAAAGGTCCCTTCCAACCTAAACGATTCTATGATTCTTTCCAAGGCTCCAATTAGACATTCACTTCTAACAGCTTCCCACTGCACCGCTTTCTTGCCCTCTCATACTCTTAATAGCTAAAATAGCCCACCAATAAATCCATACGCCACCATAAGGACTTCAAGCACAAAACATAAGGTTCACAAACATGTGAACACTGCAGGTCTACGCTAACATAGAATCATAGAATTGTCTAGGTTGGAAGAGACCCTTGGGATCATCGAGTCCAACCATCTACCCTACTCTACAAAGTTCTCCCCTACACCATATCCCCCAACACCACATCTAAACGGCTCTTAAACACATCCAGGGATGGTGACTCAGCCATCTCCCTGGGCAGCCTATTCCAACGCCTGACCACTCTTTCTGTGAAAAATTATTTCCTAATGTTCAGTCTAAATCTACCCTGTTGGAGCTTGAAGCCATTCCCTCTCCTTCTGTCATTAATTACCTGTGAGAAGAGACCAGCACCAACCTCTGTACAGCGTCCTTTCAAATAGTTGTAGAGAGCAATGAGGTCTCCCCTCAGCCTCCTCCTCCTCAAACTAAACAGTCCCAGCTCCTTTGGAAAATGTTGTGTATTTTACGTGAGAACATTCCATAACCGACTTGCACTTAAATACCAGAGCAGCGGGTCTCTCCAGTGCAGTCCTCTGACTGCACGTGGAAAGCTGTGAGCTGACACAGGACAGGACAGGACAGGACACCCTTCCCTAGCACGGCCAATGAAGCCCCAGCTTAAGAGAGCTCTTCAAGGGGAAGAGTCATTAGCGCGCCCGCCATCGGCCTCAGGGCCACGTGGAGCACGACG
>NW_009648963.1:1314252-1355117 GCF_000708025.1 Charadrius vociferus | reverse complement strand
AGTCTGGCACCGTGGAGGGGAAAGCAGATGAAGAGCTGAGGGCGCTCACCGTTTTCTTTCTCCTGTGCCTGCGAGTGGTCAAGGTCCTCCTCAGCCTTTCCACCTGGGCAGGGTCCTCATCCGGGTAGTCCGCCTTTCACAGAGGGAGAGAGCAAGCTGCTCGGTGGGGTAGAGGCTGGCCTCGTCCCCAGACCCACGGAGATAATGTCTGCTCTATCAAAACACCCGATGTAAGCAATTTTCCCTATATATATGTTCCAGTGATGCCGTTGGCAGGCTGGAGTCGTGGCACCGTCTGAAGTTAGCACGTGTTGCTATTTGTTAGCAAGATTAAAGCCTACTGTCAAGCTATAAAGCATCTTGTCTTACTGGCACAGTTGCATTCTTCATGCCACAAGGAGGTTTTTGGATTTCCCCCCCCCGTCCCTCCCCGACATTTTATTGACAGCACCAGGCACAGTTTCAACGTGAAAGCTTCAAAAGCATTTCTACAGATGAGAACAGGGTAACTGTTTTTGCAACCTGCTCGTGACTAATTTAAAGATACGGTGTTGGATCAATACAAAATAGAATAAAAAATACACATTAAAGGTGCCTATTTCACAGCATGTGGTATCTGTGGTTGTAATGTATTTGCACAGAAATGAGTAATGGTGCAAACCTGCATGAACTGGAATGGTACTGACCTAGGGTTAACAAGAGCTTGCAAGATACTGTTTACTATTTCACTTTGCTCAGTTACATATATAAGTTTCCTATTACTTTCAGTGAAAAACAATCGTACATCATTATTGTCGCGAATAACGACACTAACCTCCATGATTATCATCTGGGATTCTTCACTGCGGCTCATCTGGTCGGTGGCTGACACCTGGCTGTCGCAAGCAACACAAGAATTACTCATGAGAGATAAACTTTAATATGTGCATAATGATCACGAGATACATACCATATAACCTTTGCACCCCGAACACTAAAAGTCGCTGTATTTGATTACAAGCGTTTAGGAATTTTTTAAATTTGTATCTATACAGCTCAATTCATTGCTGCTGTTACTGCAGGTTCCTGTCCTGCTTTAGCTTTAATCAACAGGAAAGTGACCTCAGCTGTACTTGTTCCCTGCACAAAGCGTGCCCCAGCGTAGCTGCACCAGTACAAAACCCGTGTGCTGGTGTACTGACCTAACAGATGAAGTAACTCGCAACAGCATAGTTTATTTTGGATTTCAAAATCCCCACGAATGAACTGACAGGAGTAAAACGTGGGGCCTTTTTCCGTACCTGGCTAAATCTCCTCTAGCAAGAGGACTAACTGAGGCCTACACAGGTCATCCGTTGTTTCCCCATCGCTTCTTCGTACGGGGTATGTGCAGGCTTGTGCATACTCGCCTCAAAAAATGCTTCCAGCCCAGGCTAGAGTATCAAGAGTTGTCTTCATATTCCTCTTTATGTCTTAGCAGATGCCCAATAAAAAAGCAGAAGAAGCAGAGGAGGAGCAACATGGTTATCTCCTACCAGTCTTAGCCCTTACCAGCTGCTAGCCAGAAGGCTTTTCAGGTTTCTAAATAAGTCTCAGCTAGCACAGGGAGCTGAACTTGCCCTAAACAAGTGATTTTCTTAGACAAATGTGACTGTCTCTCAAACCACCTCTGTGTTCACCTCAGCACCAATTCCCTCAGTAAATATCTCGCACCAGGGCTAAGGGTGTGGTACCCAAAAATGGCAAGATCTTGCTGCAGGCAAGGTTCATCCAATACCCTCTTCATGGCATAAAAAAAATACAGCACTGCAAGAAGCGGCAGCATTTTTATTGTTTGGCACATAAACCTCTTTTTTTCATATCAAGCTTTGTTTATCAAATTTAAACAGTTTTTCCTAAAGGCGCACATAAACGGAGAGCGCTGGCAACATAGCAGAAGGGCCTTATGGTCACTTCCTTTAACAATTTTCTAGCATTTCTTGAAGTTATATACTATAGCAGGCACTTTAAAATGTAATAACTGGATGCAAAAACTAGAAAGCTCCCCTTTAGCTCAGAGACTGCTTCCAAAGCACTTAAAGCTGACAAAAGAAACACAGTGAAGTTTCTCTCACTCCTCTTTAAAAAAAAATTACATCAAAAGTACCTAGAAAATAATTTTGAGGATTTTGGATTCTTAAATCTCTCTCGTTCATGAAAACATGCAGAATGCAGTGATACTGAAACAGAGCTAAAAGAAAATGTTTGTTTCCTACCTGAGTTGTCTTATACGGCAGCTTTCCGAGCACAGAAAGAGCCAAGCACAAGGCTGCCCCTAGCAACAAAGCCTCAGCTTTGCTTTTTAAAGAGAAAGAGTCAGAGTCTCCTCCTTAAGCCACTATAGCAGTTCCAGAGGACTTCTTTTTTGTAAACAATTTCTTCTACAGTAAATGAGAAAGTCATGAATAAAGTATGGGGAAGATTAAGTGATTGCAGCTCCTGCAGACAGCGATGGGTTTTGGTTACTGCAGTGCTTTGAAAATAAAATATTCATACTATATTTTAGCAGGATCAAGGATGGTTATTTCAGACTGAAATACAGTAAAGTTAGTCACTCCTCCCAACTTTAAGTACCTAACTTTGCTAAATTATCTGACTTAATTTATGTATACTTCTTCGGTAGCTAGAGAAGAGGCACAGACTCTTCTTGGGATGTGTACGATTCAGAGCAGTGATTCGTGAATGTCAGTCATTTGCTGAAGAGCCTGCCTAACTCTATTGAATAAAGGGAGATGTTAAACCTCTAATTCAGACTGTATGCCAACATTCCATCAAGTCAGGTTTTTTTAAGATTAATTTCACTCTGAAAAAAATCCCTTGCATCAGTCATGTAGGCTAAATCCTTGAAGTGGACGGTTAGTGGCCAGTTGTTTTCCAAGTGCTGTCTCTGTTTTCCAGTGCATTAAAGTACTCGGAGCATTAGCCAAAGCTGTATCGAGGGGACAATAATGCATTATTCTTTACAGATGACTTTTACAAATCAGCATGAGCATCAGCAAACTTCTTAGCATGTCATTTTGGGGAAAAATAAATGGAAACATAGCAAAGTTAGAAAAGGTATAGTCTCTCAGCAGCTGTAATTTGCAAACCGAGGCTTTTTGCCACACCAGGATTAAAAAATGTGTCAGTAAATGTTCTGAGTCTGGGGGAGACTAATCCTGAAACCAAAGTAAGAAGTTAAGACAAGTCATAACTTTTTATAAAGTTATCAATATACTTTAATACTTCTGTAGGAGAAAAATGAAAGGCATGAAGGCTTCATGAGGCTTGTTCTAGAGCCTGCTTAAAGGGAAGTACAATCCTTAAGCCCTGGTTAGAGAAGCAGTGGAGAGATGGCTTATCTGCTTGTTAAATGTTCACAGACAGCTCATGTAGATACTAGGAGTGGCAGAAATGTCAGCACTATCAGATAATTTGTAGAAATGCAGATTGTCTTATATACAATTCCTAATTTTTATGGGTACAAACGAATTTATGGTTTTCCTATCAAATCTGCAGCGAGATCTTTTCTTCTGCACTGAATTGTTAACAAAGTCATTTCTTATTCTAACATATGTATTAATATCTTTAGTGTGACCAGAATAAACAATATTGCTGATACTAAATGGAGTTGTTGTTAGACCTATTTATAATTGTCTTTGTATAAACAGTCCCTATAACATCTGAAGATCTGTTACTGCAAAGTTTTAGTAGCTGGAATCACATGAAAAGAGATGGCTAAATTGTTTCCCATTTCTGAGTACTGTTGTAAGAAGGAGATCATGGGAAGAAGTAAACAGTCATAGTAGATAAAAAGATTGGGAGTATGCATTTTTAATTCCTAAAAGAGAGACCGTCACAGCTAGAAGACACCTGACATGACAACGGCTTTCAAGAATAGGAAAAAAGTGACAGAAGACAGGTTTCTTAGGGTAACATATACAGTACACAGTCTCTGTTATCTGCTAAGTCTCACCGTATGTGGGACGGTGGAAATGATCCAGTGGGTGAACCTTCATCGAAAGTTTTGGCAAGGACTCAGGTTCAACATCTTGTTTTGCTAATAAGTCTGTGTCCCAACAATTTATTCCAGTCTCAGAAACAGTTGTACAAACAGTTTAAATGATGGACAAATATGAACGGCATTATGTAAGGAACATTACTATAATACCCTAAAGGAGCAGTGGGGGACCTTTGCTTCACAGGATGGAAAGCTACTTAAAACCACATGTCAGTACAATGACTCTACTCACAGGAGACA
The DNA here is from genome assembly GCF_000708025.1 of Charadrius vociferus. Taxonomy (NCBI): domain Eukaryota; kingdom Metazoa; phylum Chordata; class Aves; order Charadriiformes; family Charadriidae; genus Charadrius; species Charadrius vociferus. The sequence goes on along the minus strand of NW_009648963.1, from coordinate 1,350,859 downwards.
TCCAGAATTCAAACCACATATGTTTCCTGGGGCGGAGAACAACTCATTTATCTCAGTCAGCATTACAAAAACAAAGGCAAGCCCATTGTCATTTAGTGCTCCAAATAAGATGATGTGAGCAGCTCTACTTCGTTAGATGTGACACTGTTACACTTAAACAGTTATTTTGTCAGCAGTGGTCAAGGATGGCTTTTGGCACAGGCAGTGTAGATGGCAGCTTGTGGTGCTGCCCCAGGAGCAGGCAGGTGAAGAGATCACAGACCCCAAGTTCAGCAGTCAGACGGTTTTAAAATGAATAATGTAAGGTTTGGGTTGCCACATACGCCTTTTTTACCTGCCATGCCTTTTTACAAGCTGAAACTTGTAAAACCAAATGAAAACAAGTGAAACTCCGACTCTTAGAAGCTATGTACAACATTTACAAAATAAGGGTACCTGTTGCTGTGTTCTTAGAATAGGAATATCAAATACGATGTGCAACTCTACAGTGATCTTGGTTTCATGGAGGTTACAAACACGGGAGAGCAAACTCTGCTTATCATGATGATCTTAAAATGATTGCACCTTACTCCAGCATGACAGAAATCTCAAATAAAATTTCCTGAAATTTGTCACAGGTGGAGAAGAAATCCGGGTTCATGTTCGAGAACATCTGACCGAGTGTGGGTGAACGCAGCTGGTGCGTGGCAGAGACATCAGCATCAGTGGTAGGCAAGTTTTCAGATGATTAAAGAGATTGTTCTTCAGCTCAAAAATTGTAAATCCTTTCCACTGTCTTTTGAGCCTAGGGACAACACTTTGTTGATGGTAGAGAAAGAAAAGGGACTGCTGGTACATTTCCTTCATACAGTTCACTCATTTCTAGAACTCCCATCTGCTTCTTGCTAAAAGTTCTCTTTAGAGCTTGCTGAGAATCAAAGTTCATTTATGTTTTTCCAGAATTCAGTATTTTTGTCCCTTTGTTAACTTGACATAAACAAGGCTATTCTTCCACAGACATGATTTTACAAATATTGCATTATGTTTTGTATTGTGTTTAGGATTTTGACAGGTGCTTTAAAGTTGAAAAGAAACAAAATTATAATTTTTTGGGGGTGTAAATAGAAATACTCCAGGATACATTTGGGTTTTCTACACCTAAAATTAAGTATCCTTAAAAGCCTCGATATTTTATATATACTTAAGTGTGTTGAATTTGGAGGCATGAAAGGATTAGCTAGTCCACCTTAATATACTGTAGATTTTTCTGGAGGACAGCCAAGTGCCTGCAGTTGAAGTTGTCCGGGAAGGAACTTGAGCAATACTTTACGAAAGGGCTGACAAGAGGTCACTTCCATCATTAGAAGGGTACTTCTATGTTCTCATCAATCCACATCTTCTCTCTAATTGTGAGGCATATAAATTGCCATATTAAGTTACACCAATTTTTCCACTTAGCAGATTGTTCTCTAAGAGCAGATGTCTTATTTAACTTTTGCCATCTCAAAGTTAAAGGCTAACCTAAGTTAGTCACGTAGATACAGGTAATTGGAAAAGACAGGTATCTCCAGATTCTTCCTTTCTTAAGGTAGGCATCTAATACAGTGTCATCCAAACAGAGAGGTACCTCACCTATTTCTTTGCACTGATGACAGGAGAGCTAACAACTGATTTAGCCTAGGCAATGACCTTTCAACTGTGAGAGTTTAAAGTCAGGTAAGATAAATTTTACCCTAATAATTGCTTCTGCAGGAACAATCTGCATAAAGGAAAAATCTTCTTACACCTCATCCAGCAGATTGCTGCTGGATCATACCAAAATAATTATGCTCAGAATTGAGGGATATAAGCCAAATGCCAAATAATCCAAGACATGGTTTTCTTTGTAGGTATTTAGTATTACATTATAAATGTATAATGCGTGCAATTAATTTTTCTTTCGCTTTAGGTGGTAACGTTCATGATTTGATCTGATAAATGCACCTAGGACAAAACCACATGTCAGAGACTGAGAATTTTGTTAGAATTCTTGGAGCTTTCTTCATGCCAGCGCGAGTAAGAGTCATGCCTCTGAAATTCAGAAATACTGATATAACCTCAGTTTGGAGTGTTGACTTAAGGAGTTACACGGAAATTAGTATAACCCCTAAATGCTCTATGAGCTGAAGTCTAAATGGTTTATACTGAAAGGAATAAATTGCTTCTTGAAAGCAATGTATTACTCATTGAGAAAGATTGTGCTAGATTAGTTTCTCAGCTCTATTTTTTCTCCTCTTCGGCCTCATGTATTTTTTCTTGGATGGGATTCATCACCTACTGAAATATATATATAAAGTATGCCACACCTCCACATAAAACTAAAGTTCCCACTTCAGCATAGTTATCCAGAGTATGAATTGCCTGCGAATGGATAAATTAAACCTATTAGTTAAAAGTGAATTAATCAGTAAATGTCGTAGTGAATAAATATGAACTGAATCTAGTGGGTGACCTGTGGAAGGTAAATAAAAATGAAGTAGTATAGAAACTGCACCAACTAATGAAACATCCTTGGTAGGGAACAAAATAAGCTGCTTGTCAGATTCCTATATTTTTGCCTGTCACAAAAGCACGTAAGTGGTGTCAGGTAGATTTAAAAAGATTTGAAGAATGTAGATAATGTTTTCAGTACTGATACCCAATTGTAACTTTTTCCTCTGTGTTGTCTGAGCCTTGTAAAGAAATCTTTAGGACCTATTGTTCCTGAAAAAAATTCTATAGCAGGGTAAACCATATGGATATGAATACCAGGAGCAAAGAAAGCGAAGGTATTTATTCAAAATATCATAGTTATATCAATTTGAAAATGGAGTTTAATATTTATTTAGTTATCTAGGTTAAAAATTTTCAGCAATGGAACATGTGACTGATGACTTCTTTGATGTCACTCTGCCAGGTATAAAAAAAGTCTGAAAGAGTAAAAGATTGTGGGGGCTATTTTTTTCAAGTAACTTTATTTTTACTTACGTATGTTTACATGCATATATCCCAAGTAAATATATGTTTGGTTTGGGTTTTTTTTACTTATTAATCTCAGGAACACTAATTTTCTTAATATTGTTTGAAGGTTTCCTGGTGGTCTCAGGTTTGTATGAGTTCTTCCAGCCTCAGTCAGAAAGCCCAAGAGTTGGTGCTGCAGCAAAGGCATGCTTTCTCCTAGAAGTTTCTTCTGGTGATACTAATTTCTCTCTGCTGACTGTAGACAAAGTCTGGATGACTACCTTGATCTGGATGCCTAATTTTATATGGCACTATGGCATGTGTGCAATGACATACATATTGTGTCACAATCTTTGACTGATTTTGCTCTTTGTTACCCTGCAACACCTTGAAAGCAAACCAGACCTCGCCACCTACTGGTGTAAATAGTGAGAAGACTTCAGCCCAAGGTATTTTCTATATAAATTTAAATTTCGACAGAGGAATACCCCTAATGAAATATCATGTCGTCAAAGTTGATCTATTTTCAAGTAAAAGAATAGTAGTAACAATGGATTACTTTAGAAGAATGTCTTGAGATCCTGACTGAGGGTAGGAACACGTGCTACTTGTATAAATGTTGTCCATACATGTAGTAAAAAGATTCTTCTTGCCAAAACCTATAGGAATAATTCAAAAGAATTACTTATTTTTAACAGTTCGTGCCAAAATATTAAATTGTTCAAATAACTACAGAATCCAATTGGCAAAACTTAGGGAAGCTAAAATGACTTTTCTATGATTTTACAAACATAAATCTAAAATTATTAAGTAAAGGAAGCAATAACTCTTGGTTTACATATTCCCATGATGTCATTTTCAACATAGGTGTGGTTAAAATATGTCTTTTCTATTTCATTCATTTTTACAAGATTATTACATGGAAGCAGTTTGCTTTTAGTTAGGCTAGCAACCAGGAACATTTCACTGTAAAGCCTTATTTTTTCTCTATTCAATGGTGAAAAATTAGTTTTGTCTGAAAATTTCCAGATTTATTGTAACAACCAAATATGTTTCTGTAGAGTCTGAAGAAAATCGGTCCTACTCTTTTCTTAAGTTTGGCTTTATAGAAGATTTTCTAACTTAGAAGTGTGAAATATTTCTAATAAAAACTGACGTTTTACTGCTAAAATAAACTTTCTATTGATTGAAATGTCATAAACCCATTTCTGTATTTATTTAAAAAATAAACGTGTAGTTATAATTAAATAATTGTATTAGTTGCTTTTGTTGCATAATACATATTATAGGTGAAATCCTGCCTTTCTTGAATTATGCTTCCTGGAAGTCGTGTACCTGATACGATTGTGTGTCCTGTCCTGTGGAATTTCATTGCAGGCAGCACAGAGCAATGCCCATAGTCTTTTGTGCCTTGCACAAGCGGTGATGGCTGTGAAGTATGGGCCACCAATCATTGTCATAAATGATGGCTGGGCTGCGTTTTGCACTTCTCTCATGCTTAATTTGCAGATGTATAAATGATTGCACAGCACAGTGATAAACGGAATCTGTAAGTGTTCTTTTCCATATTTCTCACAGGAAGCAGCCCTTGAATAACACCAATAAATTAGATGTCTAGTTAGAAAAATAATCCACTTTTGTCTTCTACCGCACATCTCTCTCTGTCAAATAAAATAAGGGCTGCGCCAGCATTGCCAGGCTGATTTGTGGACAAGACTTTGCAGTTGTTCACTGCACACAGCAGCAATCACACACTCAAATACACGCATGTTAATGCACGGGAAAATGAGGGCACAGGTACGGGTACATAGATTAATGTCCCATGCATAACTGTAGTGCTCATTTTGCAATCTCAGTGGTATTTTTATGTCATTTTATTTGGTTGTTATTTTCTTAATTAAGTAAAGTTCACAGAAAAAAAAACAGAAATTTCCCTCCGCCTTGCTCATAAATAAAGTGAGATGAGGAGTTGTGCAACACAGACCACTAGCATTTGAAACTGTCTGAATAACTGACAAAACCAGCAGGTTTCTGTAAAGCTGGGATGGATAAAATAAGGTTGTAAATTCTTGGAAAGTAAGAACACGCAATTAAAGATTGCCAGTCTTGATTTAAAGATGTTGAATGCTGGAGGATTCATGATGTTCCTAAGTATTTTTCAATGACCGATTGCCACCACTGGTAAAACAGGTTCCTCATTTCCAGTGGGAATTGATATAGTTCCTCAGCAGTGGATCTTGCTGTGCTCCTGTCTGCTAGAAAGAAGTGGCAGCAACTATCAGAAATTTTATCTCCAGACAAGTACCTGCAGACTGTGATCAAATCTCCTCTTAACCTCATTGACAAGAGAAATAAATTGACTTGTTACATCTCTTGTGTAATCCACACAGGTAGAATTGCAACCAAGTTTTTTTCAGTTTTTTGAGTAAGTTTTTGAAACACTGACAGAAGTAGCAGCTTTATAAGTAACTTACTCCTTAGTCCTATTTGTAATTCCATTTATCCTACGTCCAAAGGGCTGTAGTGACAGCCTGTTCTGATGGCTCATATTTAGCTGATTATCCATGATGTCCCATGTACTTTTTCCAACTTCACTGATTTCCTGAATGCAGTTTTTCATCTTGTGTGTGACCTACATTTATTTTATTACATTTGGCCGTATTGGAATACAAGTAGGTCTGCTTTAATGATGTGACTCAGTTTGTTCCATATAATTTATTCTCATTACTGGTTACTGTTCTATCAGGTTTTTGGCATCCATAATTTTCTTCAGCAAAAAGTTTATATTTTCTTCCACATTTCCCATAAAGACACTGAATAGCATTGAAAGAATAGCAAACCTACTTGGAATTATACTGAAAATACCCACGCTGAATACTGATTATCTATTTCCGAGTTTCTAGATCTCCCAGTTTTTAATTATTTTATATGTTTAATACCTTTGTTCTGTTCTTTTACAACTTTCATTGGGCAGTCCTCAGCTAGTACAAATCTTACATATTTATTAGGAGGTTAATTAATTATGAATATCATTTGTTGGTGTAAATTTCAGATGGGACTGTCCTTGTGACCTGTTCAGCTGCAGCCTGAAGCAGACGTTCATACTTTATTCCTCTCCTTCTAAAAAATCAATGTTTTCTCTGTTTTTAATGTATTTCCTGTCCTAAAATGACCAAAGATGATTATGCCATCAATTGTTCAATTTTACTTTAATGTCATATACAAAATATCCATTCTACATCGCAACTTAATATATTTTATATAAAATCCAATGTACAGTATCTTAAATTTGTTTAAATAGTATTATAAACATAACTTTCAGGAGGAGTGAGTCCTGGAGTGATGCAGTCTTTTGTTAATTACAGTTCCTTTTGATATCCCTGCTGTTAGGTAAAAAATCCAGCTTAGATTCTAGGAAGATCCTTATGAGCTCAGATTTGGTTCCTTTCAAAGCAAAAATAAACTCCCACATTATTATTTTTTTCAACTTTGTGGCCCCCACACATCTAGATAAAATCCTGTGCTGGAGTGTCCAGCTTGGATGTCATTTGACATCATCTGCTTCAGAGCTCATCTTCATCCGATAAAGCGTCAAGGTAATCTGTATCAACGTATAAGAGAAATCCAGAAAACAAACTGTCTGCCCACGTTGGATCGGAGAAGAGACCATTTTGGTCAGTGTAGAAGATCTCAAGCCATACTTCATCTTCTGGCTGAAGGTAGATCACTGTGGATCCAGAAGCTACATCATGGTTGCCCGTGTTCGCGTCGAATGTCTTTATCCGGTACTTCCCATTGTGAACCAGCCCAATCGCAAGATGCTTGTTTGCTAAGGTGATATCATAAGAAAAATAATAAATCCCTGGGATGGCACAAATAAACTTCCCTGTGGAAGGGTTGTAATGCTCCCCCTCGTTGAAGAGGACTTTATTGAATACAATCGGTAATCTTTCCTCTGGGTAGCTGGTGGTGATGCCAACAGAAAAGGCAGATTTCAGCACTATCTTTCCACACTTACAGACCCCCGGTGCACCTGGCTCTCCTCGGTCTCCTTTATCTCCCTTAGGTCCAGGTGGTCCAGCCGGACCTACTTCACCTTTGGCACCAGTCAATCCTCCAGGTCCTTTTTTACCAGACTGACCTTGGTCTCCTTTCTCTCCAGCTGGTCCTGATGGCCCAGTCTTTCCTCTTAAACCTTCAAAAACATTTTTGGTTAGTTAATCGTTGCACATATAATCTCAGTAAATGATTGTGTGGGCTACTGTGTGTGCCTGAACAAACAAGAAAAACACGGTCTGAATTTCAAAATCCTCCAAAAATACTTTCAAAATCTTCTGGTAAGTTTGTGAAAGGAATGGCAGGTTGGAACAGTGGACCGGAGTCCACAGCCCAGGGGTCCTTTGTCTTTATATTCCTATTTTTTTTCATATGTTTTGTCTACACATTGAAGAATTTTATACATAATCAGTCCATTGCTGACTGAGCTATGGGCACTGCTGATGGGAAGGACAGTGTTATAGATGATATTTGTGCACTAAATATCTCCTACTATTTTAGCATTTTTAGCATATACCTAAATACCCGCTAGTCTTTTATTCCTGGCTAGTGGCACAAATGAGACAATTTATTTGACACCACACATGCTTCATTTTTCCCAATCTTTTTCTTAGCATCTATGTGGAGGAAGGCTATGCATTTGCATTTATTTACACAAATTTTAGTGCATGCATATTAGACATATCTAAAATATATCTGCTTATTTTCTTTCACTATATACACACCCATCACACTTAAACCCACACAGGCACATATGTACATTCATCTCATATATATATGTGTGTGTGTGTGTGTGTGTAACAGTGACAATGAAAGGTCTTAGGTTGTTGTACTACTGTGTTAGGTTACACAAATATTCAATACCTGCGCTCCCTTTTTCACCTTTTTCTCCCTTCCTGCCATCTCTACCATCTCTTCCTGGAAGACCAATGCGTCCGTGTGGCCCCGGGGATCCGCCGGCTCCAGGAGGACCCGCAGGGCCTGGCAAACCAGGGATGCTACAGATGTATCTGGTATAGTAATTTTCTCCTTTGAACTGGCTTTGAAGAGGTTGTTCGCTTGTGTAGATGGCAAAACTTGTAACGTAAAGCAACACAAACATCCTTGGATCTGGAAAAAATACATAAAAATAAGACTATTTATGCATATTATGGCACCCTAGTCATATGCAGATGGCTCTGAATATGCTAATAAGTGTGACAGTGTGGTGCATTATGCACAGGTACACGCGCAGAGATCAACCTGGGATTTCTGCATTACCAGAATCCATATAGGAGGCAAGGAGGAAAGTCTGTCAGGTTGGACCTTTTTCTGCTCACCATATATCAGAGAATCACAGAATGGTTAGGGTTGGAAGGGACCTTTGGAGGTCATCTAGTCCAACCCCCCTGCCAGAGCAGGGTCACCTACAACAGGTTGGACAGGATCACATCCAGGCAGGTTTTGAATGTCTCCAGTGTGGGAAACTCCACAACCTCTCTGGGCAGCCTGTGCCAGTGCTCTGTCACCCTCAAAGTAAAGAAGTTCCTCCTCATGTTTAGATAGAACTTCCTATATTCAAGTTTGTGCCCGTTACCTCTTGTCCTATCACTGGGCACCACTGAAAAAAGACTGTTCCCATCCCCCTGGCACCCTCCCTTTAAGTATTTATAAGCATTGATAAGATCTCCCTTCAGTCTTCTCTTCTCCAGACTAAAAAGACCCAAGTTGCTCAGCCTTTCCTCATAAGAAAGATGTTCCAATCCCCTAATCAGTCCCCTGTGCTACTCTATGTCTTTCAAGTAGCCTGTAGACTGACATAACTGGCAAATACTAGCTTTTTTTGGACCAAATTTTGGCACATTAAAAAACAAATCTGGATTCTTCAATGCAAAGTCCTTTGCTTGAATAGTTTATTTTGTTTTTGGGACCTTATATCTGTGCTAGGAGGATGTGCCCATAGGAGCAGTCTCTTCTAGCGAAGACAAAGCTTACACCTTCATTTCATTTTGAAATTTGCCCTTATGGTTGCAAATGAATCTCCAACCTGAATAACCACAGCAGAAACTTGCTGAGCCTGCAGAAGAGGTACCAGTAAGTGAGCTACAGCTTCAGTGCCTGGTTGGAAACCCTGATGACCACAGCACAAATACGTCAGTCTATTCGGTCAGGTCAAACCTGGCAGCTGCCCTGTGGAGGATGGATGGAGCGTGGATGGGCTGCTAAGAGGTTGGGTTTTTAAAGCCTGGCTTGGACTGTCATATGAAATGAACCGTGTTGCAATATCTTGCAAGAATATGGTTTAAAGCTTTATATTTAGCATTTGGGTCTTTTCATAAACAGTTGAATGTAAATTGGATTTCTCTGTTCCACTATATACTGGGAGGCTAAAGAAAAGCCACTGCACAAACAGTAACATGCTGAGGAGTTGCAGCACCTGATGTACAAAGGTGTCTTAAATTAGTGTTGCATTAGCAGAGAGTCAGTCATGGGTCAGGTAAGATTTTGCAAGTCAAGCTGGTTTTTCTAGTTCCCTTGCTGGCTTCTCAGAAGACTTGTGTGGGTTTTTTTGTTGGAGTTGTCCATTCCTTCAGGCTAATTTACAGCTTTCAAGGAAATCAGAGTCCAGTGGTTTCTGTGGGGAGAAAAGGAAGAAATGGAGAGGGGGATTCAGAACAATATCTGTGTGAAATACCATCTACCTTTTTTTTTACAGTGAAACTCAGATTCATTTCCAAACTTAAAAGAAGTTGCAAAGTGAATTAATCTAGAAATCGTTCCCGTTCCCTTCTCTGTGATACTGATTGGCATTGGCTAATTGATTTTAAACCCCAAACTGTTACATTTATTTGCAGTTTGTGATATTTCAACTGGTATATGGCATGGTGAAATCTACTCAGCAAGGAAAAACACCAGCATGTACACATACAGAGTCTTTATGAAGAATCTTTTCTGGTTTACAGAACAGAGAATTAGAAACTGTCTTGGTATCAATGGCAATGCAGAAAAAAAACATTAAAATATTGTAGTTGGAGAGAAATAAGCAATGCTCCAAAATTCTCTTCAGTGATGTATATTCTGCTTTTCATATTAAGCATCTTGTATCAAATTGGCAGAAACCAAACTATTAATTTTGCTGTCATTTGATAAAGCCTTACAGGCAGGCAGGCACAACAGCCTCCAAGAGTGCATTAACATATGAATGCTTAACGTTACAGCAGAGCAGCAAATGATAACTCCTAGGCAGTAGTTAGCTACACGCACAACACACTGCACAGCGACATTTGCTCTGATGTACTACTGGGTGTACCCGAATAAAGCTTGTGGATTTTCAAAGGGCTTAAATCAGGGACAACAAAGCTCTCGGCAGAGAAGAGCAACTTTAAGCACTTAGCCAGGAGGGAGCAGCTTGGAGGGAGTTCATGCCGAAGAATGCATATGCATTTTACACAAAGCTGATGGATAAGAAGCAGACACGACCCAGGGATCAAGGACTAGAACAAAAACTGCCCTTTGCCAGATGAAAGTCTGAATCAGTAGGCTAGATGTTCCCACACTGTGTTGCACGTAAGCCAAGCAAAACCAACCTCAACAACTGCTGCTTTTGCCTATGTCCGGGATCTCTTACAAATCAGAGGAAGAGCCTTCACACAGCTGCTCATGTCACTGGCTGGCCAGTAACTTATTGATGTGTGAAGCTGTCTCCGGCTCCCAGACCTCCCCTGCTGTTCTTCTCATGTGCCTACAGGAAATTAATTAGTCTGGGACATGCGTTTCTGCTAAGGCCATGGGAAAAAAGTCATTTGGGGAAGGTGAGGGGAATAGGGTTGTTGAGATAGGGATGTTGAGATAGGGATATACTTACAAATACTTAGTGGGAGGATGCCAGGGGGATGGGAGCAGTCTTTTTTCAGTGTTGCCCAGTGATAGGACGAGGGGTAATGGGCACAAGCTTGAACATAGGAAGTTCCATCTTAACATGAGAAGGAACTTCTTTACTTTGAGGGTAGTGGAGCACTAGAACAGGCTGCCCAGAGAGGTTGTGGAGGCTCCCACTCTGGAGACATTCAAAACCCGCCTGGACGCTGTCCTGTGCAACCTGTTCTAGGTGACCCTGCGCTGGCAGGGGGGTTGGACTAGATGATCTCCAGAGGTCCCTACCAACCCTAACCATTCTGTGATTCTGTGATTCTGTGATTCTGTGATTCTGTGATGTGCCTTAGATGGCTGGGGCACTGCGACTGGAGAGCCAATTTGGGAAGGAGAACGCATAGAGGGAAGTACGTAGAGCTTTCAGCTATGGAGATTTCAGTTCACCCAGGCTTATGAAGTTAGAGGGTGGAACAGACCACTCAGATCACTTTCTCAGGAGTCACCTCTGTTACAACGAACTACTTGATCACAGAGAGTTAACTGGTAGGCAGAAAGTGAGTCATAAATTACACTTTGGTCCTGGCTTCTGGTTGTCTTTTTCAAGGATACAAACTTTTGTCTATAAACTGGGGTAGGAAACAATGTTATTTATATATGCCAAATAATTTTTCTTCAGGGAAAAACAACATTTGAGGAGTTCATTCTTTTTTCCAAATACTGAAAGCCAGAAAAAGCACATGGTATTCTTGTTCACAATAGTAACAATCATCTTCATTAAACCATCACCAAAGATAATAATGAGAATGATATGAACACAGGATTAGAGTAATATTATTACAGGTTTAGAAAATGGTGTTTCAGTAGGTTCCAAATCCACTAGGTAGAGCAAGAGTGCCCACCAAAGCATTCACTGGAAGATGATGGACATGCTCATCTGTTATAGTGTGCAGTGATTTCTGGAACAGCTTTTCTAAGCGAGGGTGACAGATTAATTTGTTCTGTCACTGTTCAAGTTGCACAAGCAGAGTAATCACTGCCCTTGTGCATAAACCCAAAAGATCATCTGATTCATTTGATATTGGAAAAATATTAAAAAAGCTATTCTGGGCCTAATACCATGTTTCAGTCTTTAAGATGACAGATCTGAAGAATCAAAAGAAGCATCAAAAGAAGCATGGGCAGCAGGTTGAGGGAGGTGATTCTCCTCCTCTGCTCTGTTCTGGTGAGACTCCACCTGGAGTACTGCGTCCAGCTCTGGAGCCCTCAGCAGAGGAAGGAGATGGACCTGTTGGAGTGGGTCCAGAGGAGGGGCACAAAGATGATCAGAGGTGGAACACTTCTCCTATGAGGACAGGCTGAGAGAGTTGGGGCTGTTCAACCTGGAGAAGAGAATGCTCCAGGGAGACCTTATTGCAGCCTTTCAGTACTTAAAGGGGGCCTACAGGAAAGATGGGGACAAACTTTTTAGTAGGGCCTCTTGCAATAGGACAAGGGTTTATGGCTTTAAACTAAAAGAGGGAAGATTTAGACTAGATATAAGGAAGAAATTTTTAGTAATAAGAGTGATGAAACACTGGAATAAATTGCCCAGAGAGGTGGCAGATGCCCCATGCCCAGAAACATCCAAGGCCAGGTTGGATGGGGCTCTGAGCAACGTGATCTAGTGGAAGATGTCCCTGTTAATTGCAGGGGGGTTGGACTAGATGACCTTTAAAGGTCCCTTCCAACCCAAACTATTCTATGATTCTGTGATCTACCTTGAGAATATACTCTGTATGTTACATTCCCATCAAAACTAGGTGCTGGGCAGAGGATCTTTATCACCAAGCCTTTAGGAAATCTCACTTCATTACTAATATACTCAAACTATGTCATTAACATTTTATTAAGCTTAGGAATTAAGGGATTGTGGCAAATTCCCAGTTTTGAGACTTCCTGGTATATGATCTAATCTTCCTCCCTTGTCCAGCTATGCAGGTCTTAATTCTAAAATTTCCTAATTGGCATTGTTTTAAAACAATCCTAGAAGATTTCCCATGAATCTGTTATAAATAAAAGCTGGGTCAAAAGCCAGTAATTTTTAGTCACAAGTTATCCTGGCTGTGTTCCTACTTTTGTCTTTCCTTGCTAGCTTTGAATTCACTTCCAATACATATGCACAACTATTTGTGGTGGAGAAGGAGATGCGTTTTAACTTCCTTTTGCAAAAAGATGTAGATGAGAAGTAGCGATTCTCCTGGGCCTTTCCTGTCTGCAACACTGGCAACGGCTTAGTGGTGCAGAACCAGATCGTCTATACATGCTCTGGCTCTCCAATACTGCCTCACATTGCCACCTTGCATCCCCACTGGGGGCTGGGCAGACCTTCCCCAGGTCTCCCATCCTGGAGAGCTGTAGTAGGAGAAACAAGGTGGAGAAGGAGGTAACAAGTCAGCATGAGAAGCAGAGAGAGAGACACCCTCAACAATTACCTTGAAATCTCACTAGCTATGACTGTCTCTTCCTTCTCAAAATGTGGCCCACAAAAATCAGTTGTGCCCACATGCTTGAAGGGTCTAAACCTGCCATTCAGTTTGCCACCACCACTGACCTCTCTACAAAGCCTCAGAAACAGTGGCTTGCGGGTTAGCACACCATGCTCTGCAGTTTCTTTGCACTGTATGATTTTTGTGCTTTTTAAAATACAAGTCTTAATTACGGATTTTTTCCCAGGTACTTTACATTGACCATTCACCTTCAGTTGGGCACAGTTTTATGTATCTGCCAGCTTGTTTTGTGTTATGGGGGCTATGCTGGACTTCTAGAGCTCCATCCGTAAGACCATGCCTCACTCTAAGGAATCAAGACCACATCTGGCCACCACCACATTCCTTGGGTTAGCTACACAATCCAGCAATCTCCACATTGCTTTACATTGTCTTTACTTCCCTTGTTTGAGAAGGGGAGAGTGACCTGATGCTTTTTAAGCAGTCTGAACTTTTGATTCCCAGTCTCAGAATGGCTTATGGTGCCCAAAGGGATCAATCAGCCAGTGGGAAGGAACATTAACTAAATATTTCTGAGAAAACAATCCTTAAAGGCCTTATTAGTAATGTTGACATTTAACGATCTCACTTACTTACATTTGTACTTGGTCATGTTTGAACAGTCTCCTTCATAACTATATTGAATGCAGTCAGATTCTTCAACCACGTCTCAGGCCTTCAGGAAAAATACAGCACTTATAATCAAGACCAGAAGTTCAATGTGTTTCATTTTCAAAATATCAAAGGAGTGGGGGTCATTTTATTTCTTAGTGTCTGACTTGAAACATAGTCTCTCTGATTCCAACCATTCCCAGTATTTGGAAGGTTGTTTTTACTAAAAATGCCCTAGAAGCTGGTCAAGGCATGTATCGGTGAGATAATCTGGCTCAGCTGGGGGGATTTTTAACATGAGGGCTGGCAGGTGAAGCAGTTTCAGTGCCAGCTGTACCAGAACACACAAATAAATGAAACCTGACAGATTTGTCTTGACGGAGAGCCAAGGAGCTAGGCCAGTTGCTTACAGTTGGCAATTAACATGGAGACAATAATATGTTTGCTTGCAACGTAGTGAAAAATGGCCAGGATTTAACACTGGAAGACTCAGGGAACAAGTGTTCCTATGCCTCGGGTACAGGCTTCTTTAAAAGGTTTCTTCTATTTTCTTAAAATGATTTAAATAAAACCTAACCACACAGGAGCCATAAATCACAAGTTGTCTTCAGGGATGACTTGCAATTTGCAGGGTTAGTTATGAAGCTGAACTGGAGTCAAGTATGTGGAAGTATGTAGGCATCTGAAGATGTGGATCAATGCCTATAGCCGTGTGCCCATCTCCCACGGAGAGCCTTCCAGTTCAGGCAGGTTTCCTCTTGGTTCCTCCCCAGGCCTTTTCAGGGGACTTTCCACCTCCTGTCTCAGATCATTCGGCTTTACCAACCTTGCGGTGATATAAGAGAAATGGAGAACAGACTGGGAAAACCATTTTGGATGGCATGGAAAGAGGAAAAACGAGGGGTGCAAAAAGAAAATGCCAGACTGCAAGGCACATGAGGACAACCAAGAACAGAAGTCATAGATTATTGCCACAGGTCATAGGGGACGGACTTCTACTGCCTTGTGCCTTGTGCTCACTTGCGCTCACTTGCGCTCACACCTGGGCTTTGTGAATGAAAGTCCATTAACTATTACTGGGAGGCTACAATATGTCGATAATCAGCCTTAATCGACATTCCCTTAAATTTAAGGGAATCATGAGAGCAGTCACTGCACAGGGGTGAATGAGGGACCAACCTGTAAAGTGAGCTCAGGACACACAGGTCAAGAACAACTTTGGGAACTTTGCTGCATTTCTGGGTGAATATGTTCTAGTCCCTGGGCATGGCTTAATTCTCATCCCCTATAGGTAAATGTCATTTATTAGGTCATGGGCATGTCTGCAGATGGATTCTCATTCACGCAGTTGCTCTCTTGGTGACAGCATATTGTACCAAGGAACAGCGTTTGCTATTTAAAAAGATAATCATGCAGAGAAAAAGCCTTCTAGACCCTGAAAGGGACACTTCCCCCCCAGCTCATCATTTTCTTCTGGAAGCTCATCAGGTGACATCACCCCGGCACTGTGCCTTTCTTGGAAACTTGCGGAAAAGCAGGCATCCAGCCAGGGACTACATCTCTACATCAAACTAGGCAAAGACCAAAGAAGTGATTTAAATGCTTGGGCAGGACTAAGCCAGTTGATTTTGCCTGAAGCAAGTTGGGGAAGGGTCCCATAAACTCCTCTGCCGGAGGAGCGGTGGTGGCTGTGGCCTTGGGCAGGGAGCAGCTGTGTTCAGCTGAGTGGCAAACCCTTATCCCTGTTCTGCTGTACATAGAAGAGGACATCTGTCCAGGGCTTGACTTGAGTAATTTTTTTTTCACACTGCAAATAGTCTTAGTTGCGTTAGCAATATTTTTAAGTATACAAAGGGTCTCTCTGTGCTGCTGTTGCAACACAGCAAGCCATTAACTTGTCCAAGAGGGGAACTGGAAATTTTGACTGGGTGGGCAAATCCCCAGCTAGAAACAGCTTGCTAAACACTGTGGTCCCTTCAATCCAGATGATACTGAATTACGCTCTGGTCCCTTCAATCCAGGTGATATTGCCAACAGTCCTTAACATACTGGGGAGTGCAAAGGTAGTATAAAGTGTAAATTTTTTAACTTCAAAATTTGGATAAGTATGCATGTCTGACAAGACTGTGGAGGACTAATTAGTTGTTATTTATATGACACTTAGAAGATGGAAGACATTGAAAAAGCCCTATAGTACGAATTTAATTATCTTAAAACACTCTGAATTTTGTTACTAAGAGTATGTATGTTGGAACATAAAAGCAGAAATTTCTGAAGTGCTCCATGCTACCCAAGCCGTGCTCCCAGCAGTGGCAGAACTGCACAACAGAGCTCAGATAATACCAGTCCTGAGAAAACTCACTACAGCTCCCAGGTTCCTGTTTGAGAACCTTCAAAAGATAACTGCACAATTGTGCATTTGAAAACAGACATAGAAAATCAGCATTCTGGAATTAAATATTCCTGGGTAAGAAATATCTTTGTGGTGCTAAGACCTTTGGGCTGAATTTACAAAAGTTCCTAAAAGCTCCACCTTAGAAAAAGCCCATATGGCATTCACACGTAGCAAATGCATCTGGAGGGGAACTGGGTACATCAGTCCAAGTGCACGAACCATAAAACCTGTGACGTACCAAGTGGAGCATGAAAGGCTGCCTTAGTCTCGAGTTTCTGAAGAGGGTCTCTTCAGGCACATCTGCAGGAGCAGTGCTGTGCAGCACGGATACTCAGGACAGGAACGTGAGACGCAGGCTGCACACACCTGACATGGCTCCATGCCCAAGCAACCTGTAGCCAGGCAAATGCTACTTGCTCTCCTGCAGGACTACATCCACAGGACACTGCACTATCCACCGCCCAGGTTTAGCTGCAAGGTCTCCATCTTCTGACCCTTGGTGTGGTGTTGGCGTGTTCAGGACCAGCTGAACACCTGAAAGAACTTCAACATGAAACTGAAGAGTCAAACTTAAGGGAGAAGTTGTGGCTGTGAAGCTGAATCTCACAGAGGTGTGAGTCTCAGGCCATGTCTTATCTGCACAAACAATAAATGTATTTAAAAGCTTAAGCCTTACTGTAAATCAGTGGGGCTTGGACTTCTGAAAGCCAAAGGCATTTTGAAAATGGCACGAGAGCTCTGAAGCCTCATGGGCTTTTCAAAATGCCACCCACATTAACATATGTCCTCAGCCTTTGGGACTGCCAGGCTCTCATGTCAACCCTGGTGGTCTCCTCCATGCTGGTGCTCTAACTTGTCAGTACAGGAGATAAAAATCTGGCCTCAAAATCAGCATACTTTCCTGACTGTGGCTGTTCTGAGAAAAATCCTGTTCTTGTGGAGTGAGTCTACCTCAAAGCTATTACTTCAACAGTATTACTTCTATATTTATACTGGAATAGAAAAAGGAGAATTTGGCCTGGTTTAGTCAGATGTGTGATTGTTATGGTTAATGTCAGATTCAGGAGATTGGAGCCAGGAAGATATAAAAATAGAATGAAATTTATGTAATGTCTGCTTTTGGGTAATAGCACGTTTTTTAAGTATGCTTCTTCCTGATTAAATCAAACCTTTAAATATCAGCTTGATTTTCAGTGAGGTTGACCTCTTTGTGAGACTGAAGGGCACGCACGTTAGAAAGACAGCTCTAAACAGTTTGGAGCTGGGAAATAAAATTCCACTTAAATTCTATATGGTATGGTATTTTCCTATTCAAACAAAGACTTGTGTTTCCACAGAAGAGCAGAAGGGACAAGGCATCTTGCCTCTCAACAGTCTTCACAGGAACACCAGCTCCACCCAAGCCCACCCTCTGGCAACCTGGTTGGTGCCCAGCAAGCACTCACGCAGGACCTGAGTTTCTGGTTGACGAGCATGATGTTCTACAGCTTCACATCTTGTTGAGGTGTTTGTGTTGGGCAAGGGCTGCTCCCTGGGGCTGGGAGTGGTGGGAATCCCCATGAGGTGGCAGGGCAGGATCTTGCCAGCCAGAGCCCATCCCATCACCCCAGCAGGGACCAGGGCAGCCTGGAGGGAGCCAGGGGCACCCCCAGCATCTAAGGCCAGACCAGGACGTCAGCCTGTGGGTGGGGGTCAGCTGGGCTGAAATGGGATCCTGGCAGGGTGGTAGGACACCCCAGGAAAGGCTGGCAGGGACAGTCAGGGGTGTCAGTACCCTCATGGCTCTGAAAGTTTGTACTTATTCAAAGCATTGTGATCCCAGTCTGGTAGCATGAGTCCACTCTACACATATGGAAATAACAGTTTGCAGCACAAGGCATTCAAAGGTCTGTTTAATTCCGTATGGATCCTTACCCCTCTCCCCACTGCAGTGTCTGCTGAGCCACGTAGCCAACTTGTGTCCTTCAGGATTTGCTCTTGCTTTCATCAGTGTCCTGATGAGAACCATTTCTATGGTGGACTGTTTGGATTTGCAGGGTCTCAGTCTGAGTTGTTTGGGTTATTTTTTTAATACATAAACTGCTATGTGTTGTGAAGATGTAAGTGCCAGGCCTGCTTATTTGAAGAAATGTTTGGAATGTTCTTACAACACATTGAAAAATCTTACACTTACAACACTGACGCTAATCTTTTTTCCTCTGTATTTCTGACTTGGACATTTCAGGCAGGCAGCTTTAAATCTCCAAGAAAAAAAGATTAAAAAAAAAAAAAGTATTAACTAATCTATTTGTTTTCTAATTTGTACAAACCTTGAAAGTGAAAAACTCATGCTGTTGTATAGAGCTCTGGTGAGTCTATCAATCTATTTTGCTAACTACTGTAGCCTACTATATATACTAGTTGCAATATATCCTAACGAGTCTATAAAGAGAGTTTAACAAGCTGAAATCAAATGCAAATCTCTCTCTTATTAGTGGTGTTTGATCAGATTCACAGAGAGGAAGACAGAAAACAGAGCACAGAGTTTTCTTTCAGGAGATCTGATTTCAGTTCCTCGATCGGAAATGTCTATTTCATGGCCATTATTTAGTCTTACATGCTTCTGTTTCTTCATCAGTAAAACAACAACATCAATAATATCAGGCAAATATTGCTCTGCTGATGTAAAAGCAGGTTATTTCAAAAGCACTTTTCAGATTCTGGCTTTCTTAAGTAATTGTGAGCTGCTGTTTCATATTTCAAATCCATTCTTTCATGGGAGATGAAATGGATGAAGTCAGCATAATTTCTGCAGTTTTTTAGCGCAGTACAGATGAGGTCTAGTGTCTGACAACTGGTCATTTCTGACTGTGTAACAGAGCGTCAGCCATACTCCTGCTTATCATTAAGAACAAAATTTGGGCCTCATGTAGTTGGGCATAGCTCTATTGAAACCATGTGCTTTCTATTTATATCTGGCCTTGATGGTGTTTTCTCACTTAAGTTCTTGCAACAATAATTTGACTGGTTTTTGAAATCTGTCCTATTTGGGAAGTGTTCTTTTCCTTGGGTTCCTCCAGGGAATAGTGTGAAGTAGCTGCAGCTGTCTGTCAAGTTGCGTAAGGAGGTGGCTTTTCCTGGACTTTGTTCTGCATGTGTGTGATGCTTCAGGGTGACCTCAGCAGGGTCTCCATGAGACATAAGTAGGCGTTCCTGGATGGTCTGAAGGTCACAGAATGTTTAGGAACCAATTTAATTTCATTTTCACTTGGATTTGCCCTGATCTCAGCCTGCCAACAAGTCCCACCTAACCTTGAATCATGGGGTGTTAGAGTCACCGTAGGATGTCCACAGTCCAGCTGGTCTTCCTCACATTGATTAAGATGCCAGCGTGTAGCAAATAGCATAGATGGAGACATCTTACACAAATACAGCATGCTGAGGTTAGTCCACATAGGCAGTAAATGTACATTTGGGTGGACCCTAAGCTGTGTGGTGCACCGTGCCACGGGGGTACCAGTTGGATTGCCCAGACACAGCACCAGAGGAGTTCCCTTGGGGAAGGAGTAACCAGGACACGCAGGTAGCACAGAGTCATATCCACAGATGACAGAGTCTTGGGGTGCACGTGCAGTGCAAACACAGCCCGAGGTAGTGGTATGTGGTAGGTTATGCCCAAGCACGCATATTTCTTAAAAAGAAAAGGGATTATAGGTCACCCTCTTTGCAATTCCGTAATCGGTGAATGTGACTTTACCTTATTGTACTATCTAAAGTTTTGCTTAGGCTTCTCATTCAAGTATCTACTGATATAATTTACAATGATGACAATAAACTCAGTGTTACTTTACAGATGCAACTCCATGACAGCTGTCTGCCATGAGCCTTTTGCATTTTAAACAGTAACCTTGATTTAAATTTATTTCTTAAGAAATTCTGGCTAGTCTAAGACAAACAGTATGCCAGAATCACTTCTGTGATCTGTTCCCCAGAAATTTCCTTACATAATTTTTAATACAAATAAAATATATAAAAAAAGAGGAGTCATGCAAGGCTTAGAGCATATTAACTTCAAGTTTCTATCAGGGTAAAGGGTTTTGCAATTTCCACTTTAATGGAAACCTATGGAGATTCATAATGTATTGACTTGCAAATAAAGTTGAAAATACATAAAACATGGAGAAGCTTTCTCTTGCCTTGGTGAAAATGACCTTTCTTTTCAGCGATAAAACTATTTAGGTTTTATGGCATGGAAACAAGATATAAAACTGAAAAAAATTCTTATAATTTAGAGTCTCTCAGATCAGTTCAGGCAGTTGCTTTTCCCTCAGCCAGGGCATAATTTTATCGCAGACGAGTGTGTGTATGTGTGCGCGTGTGTGCGCATACACATATACATCCGTACCTTTACCAGCCAAAGGGGTCCTGTTCTCACTTAGCTTTGTTTTCAAGACCCTGGAGCGTGGTGGATGCATTTTATGTCAAAGATATTATAGATTTTTTTTCTATTTGACTTTGACCGATGGAGTTAATTTTCTTTAATACAGATCTATTCTCTGATGGCCTGAATAAAAGATGTACTTAGATTTGTTTCTAGCTGATAAACAGTAAGCTGGCATGTAATAAGCTGTTTTGTTGTTTTTATCTTTGTGATAGGTATCTTCATTGGGCACTGCAGAAAGTTCTATTTTGAAATTTCTTATTTTGTTTATTGCTTAAAATACACATTATGTCTTGAACAGGATAATTGCAGTTGAAAACTCTCCCGTGCTCAAACGTCATGTCTTTCCTGCTTAGAATTCTCCTTTTCTGTCTGTGAGATGCTGTGATTTCTTCTGAGGCTTCTGTTTTTCCTTTGTCTTTGGGAAAGTTAAAATGTATGTATGTGCATATATATATGCACACAAACTGCAAAGTTAAAAAAATAAGTTTTATAAGCTTATCAATTCATGGGAAAGAATATCAAAACACTTCATTTGGAGACAATTTTGTTGGCACAGCTTCTCTCTTATAGTTTTTATCTATTCTGCTTATTTTGTTAATGCGTGAAACAGTCTCTGCAGAAGTTCATAAGCCACTGCTGTCCCTTCTCCATGAAATTAACTAGTGTCTCAGTTTGTTCTCTTGGGGCAATTATGAAGTCATCCATAACAGCCATTTCATTATGTCTCTGTTTTGGCATTAATGTTACATGTCAGTGACTCTGGTAAATGAGATCAAAAAGCGCGTCCAGCCCTGAACCCTCGCTCTCTGGCAGTGTCCTCTAGCAGGCCCTTGAGCTCTTCCTGAGGATGAGGGAAGCGCGCAGTGATGCTTGCTGGGAGTTTATTTTCCTGCTTCCAGCGCTCTGCAGCTGAGGTCTTCTGAACTGGAGATATTTTCTGAGTCTTTGCTTTCTGCTGGCCTTGCTGACTCCTTATCCATAAACTTGGAAAGAGTTTAAACTCTGGCTTTCCACAACATTCCTCATAGGTAAATTTGTTGGATTAATTATGCACAGAACACATCTGTGTCCCTTAAACCCTTTTGTCTCCCTTAAATCTTTTCAGCTGATGATTTCATTTGATTCCTTCTATTTCTTGCATTGTAAGAGACAGTGATTAATCTGCTCCTTTGTATGTTATCTTTGTCAGAAAAGCAGTAAGTTTGAACCCCTTATGATTGCCACAAATATTCCCATGTTGAATATTTTAAATTTAAAATTATAAATGCTAGTGGTTACATGGTCCACTAAGTTGTAAGAGCCATCTGCTTTTTTCCTCTAGTGTATTAACATTAATAAGCAAGATTCTGAAAGACATACGTGATCCATAGGTCTAGCAGCTTCACTGCTTTCATGTTATGTCCTCAGATCAGCGTGAACCCATCATGTCTAACAAAAACGCAGAAGTACAGCTGCAAAAATGCAGCTGCCTGAAGTTGTGTTATCTGGTCTCTGCCAAAGATGTACAACATGGGACAGAATCTCCCCACTGTAGCGATTGTCATTCTGCTAGACTTAAAAGCCAAGAAAAGTAGTAAAAAGTAAATATAGTGTTTTCCAGGAGACGTTGGTGGCTCTTATAGAAAGAAGAAAACCCTCTGAATTCATCAAAGCTGTATAAACTCTTATGTGTTTGCTACAGACAGCTTCAGGTCAGTCTTCCAGATACTCTGTAAAATACTGCTTTCATTGGCACACTTTTAACAAAACAACCTTAGTTTCTTAATACAGATGTGTCTCATTATTATTCAAAATCAAGTTTGTTTATTTATCTGTTTCAACCACAGAACGTCAGATGATTCAGACTCTCGCTTTGCTCTCCACGAGTAGCCAGCTGAACTCAGCCACGTGTCCTCACAGCCACAACACTGGCTAAATTATGGGGTGATGACATTCGCCATTCCCTGTTGGGGTGGCTTTCCTCCTCCTCCTCTTCTTCCTCTTTCTCTTCCTCCTCCTCTTCTTCCCTCTTGTCCTCCTCCTCCTCCTCCTCCTCCTTCTGTGCCTGCCAGCGCAGAGCTCCCCTGTCCTTGCTGGGTTCCTGACACTACTGACCTCTCCTCCCAGCATCAGGAGCCCAAAGGTCAAAATCTCCCAACAGACATATGGAGAAATGACCCTTTTCCCCTTTGTTCCCTGTCTATTGGGATGCAGATTCCTCTATTTTTCCCTTTAATTGTCAGACACTGAGGCTGGAGGTGAGGGAGAACAAGATATGCAGCAGCATGTGAAGCCCAGGGGCTGCCAGGGATATCCTGATGCACCTCTGTATGTCCCTCCAGATTGCCACCATGTCCACATGGGACAGAGAAAGGGCTGCCTGTCTGGAGAGCGGCGTGGTGGCAGGGAGGTGGCAGTGCAAAGGCGTTGTCCCCTTTGTGATGCTACAGCTGGCCGAGTTGAAAGATGGCTGGGAAAAGTCCTTAAATGGAAATCTCAGATGTGGAACTTGTTTTTCCTGCCAGAAATCTGGCCGAAGTGGACTCCTTGCTGTAGTGAATGTTCAAGCTGTGATGAGCCCAGATATCATAGTCCCTTCTCCCTGTTTGAGGTCTATCTTCAAACCACGACAGGGATGCAGTGTGGCAGCAGTTACAGAAGAGGGACCTGTTGGAAGGTCACGGGGTGTATGGTGTAGCCCTGAGTCCCAATGCACTGCTGCTGCCCTCCCCTCGTTTGCAGAGTGCTAAAGACTAGTCCTCTCTTTCAGACCCTGCAAACAGAGATGCTGTGCAGGTGGTACCACTTGTGCAGCAGTAATCGCAGCCAAAAAGAGCCTCTTCCCCCGAGGCCCTCGACTGTAGAGAAAGGGCAATAATGACTCACTGCCTATTAGCAAACGTAGTGGGTTTGGCAAAAACAAGGATCCCATTAAGCGAAGAGGTGGTTCTGTTTTGGAGTTTCATCTGTAAGCTGTGAGGTTGCTTTTTTCTGTAATTTTTTTAAACCTTTTCTGTTTCTGCCCTGTTGGTGGGTGCCACAGCGAGTCCGTCTTTCTGTGCCCAAAATCACTAAGACCTGGAGGTGGACAGGCAGCTGAGATCTGCTGCCTGTAGTGAGTGCATGGAAATGATGCTGCTGCCATTTCCGAATGACAAATGGTCGGTAGCTCCTGTGTTTTGTATGGCTTCATTTTGGTATCTCTGAGGGAAAAAAGAATGTAGCCAGAGAATAAAGCCAAAGGTAGTGCAAGTCTCTCTGTGATAAGCAAAAGGGGAGTTCGTGCTCTCACCTGGAGGAACATCTGCCTTCCAAGGGCAGGGAGGGGACAGGCTCGTCCGAGGAACAGCAGGACCTGGCTGAGGCTCCTCAGCCTTCTCACCTGCAACAGCAGCGAAGACCCACTGTGGGGAGAGGCCAGACGGAGGCTTTGCTCAGCGTCTCTCTCGCCCATGAACTTTTACTGCTTCCCAGAAACAGCTGACAGCTCAGGAACCCCAAGATCTCCCTGTCTATGTACATCCCTATTTATTTAATCCTGGTCTAGTCTGAGTACCAGGAAAAGGCCAGGGGAACATGAAGTTCAATCTGACCGTTAGATGAGTTACCAATACTATCTCCTCCATAAAGACAATAGAAATCGTGTGAAGAACATCTGTTCTCTTCTTCTCATTGCTTGTCTTTGCTGTGGCTCGTCTGTGTCGGATAAAGCAGCTCCAGCATATCAGGGGGTTTTAACACTCATAGTCTTCCCTCATTCTTCTGATTTACTTTTACTGCAGGCTAAAGCTTGTAAACCTTTGACTCCTGTTTACAAATAGGCAGCCTGGATAACATTAGCAAACATAAACAGTACTCTCCCTGAGAATCCTATTTTAAGCACAGATTTGTAAAGACCAATTTTATCTCCACCATCTGTAACTAGTTAAAATTCCAATTGTTTTTCTTAAAAAGGATTTTAACAGCGGATAGTAAGCATGAGGTAGATTAAAAGTAATTTAAATTGTAGGGTTTTATTAAGAGTTTAGAAAAAATCTATTAGAGACCTGGGTTATCTGCAGCCTCCAAATGGTGCTGAAGAAACGATGGTGCTCTCAGTTGTCATAGATGATTTTTTTTTCTTTTAATTTGTATAATATGTTTTCCTAACCTCTATGCACAAACTTGCATTGGTTTATCTTCAAATAATTTAGTTAAATAAATGCCAGATCCTCATCGGATGCCTTAATTGATCTAGAATCAGCCAATTTATTTTTATTTGCCATAAGCTGGAATAAGGAGCTGTATAAACTGAGGACATAGTTAGACTCTTGCTGCAGAAACGCGTGTAGCAATTTAAAAAGTAACTGTCCCTCTGCAGTTGGTTACTGCTGTTGTGCTGGGGCTCCCTTTCTTTGTAGACTGGCTGCTTCCTCAGGCTGTTTAACCCATCTGACGCTGCGTTAAGTCATGTGGGGAGCATTTGCATGCTTGGCTATCCAGTCCCGCTGTGTAGGGGAGTATCAGAGCCAGGTGGGTAAGAGAGGGAAGGATCCCCAGGTAGTAAATGTCTCACCAGGGCATAGTGCAGTGTAAACCGTTCTTACACTCATTGGACCCACTGAAATGGGCCGTTTCAGCTGAGACACTGGGTTTTGCACGGCCACAGGCACGCGTTCCTCCCGCTACCCTTTCTGCAGCTGTGGCCTCCTTGGGCAGGACATCTCAGCAGGTGGCAACTTTGTAAAAAAAAAACCCATCAGGATTCATCAGACTTATTTGTCAAAAGTTTAAGATGCTAGCTAGCGTGGCTGAGACAGCCTCCTTTCATTCTGGCCACTTTGCAATTGGGGCAGGTGAAAGCAATTTTTATCCAGCACCGTTGTTTGCTAGGCGAATGGGAGCCAAAGCGCTAAAAGCGTCCAGATGGGTGCTTGCGCTGGTCTAATTAAATCAGTTTTGAAACATATCTTTAGGCTGTGGACAGATGTTCATTTTGTAGCGAGCTATGCCAGATGAAGATTACAAGCCACACCGCTGGAGGTTATTGCCCTTGCAGCTCTGCTGGCACAGCCGTCCCAGATCCTCTTCAGCTTAAACATGGTGCAGACATGCATCTCAGGTGGTGACGGCTGGAGAGGTCACTGCCTGCCTGTCCATGCTGGCTTCCCTGGCACAACACCCGCTTGGCTGGGCGCTCCAGAGTGTGTCTCCTGGCCTACTGCGGTCAAAATGAACCAGGTTGGCCTGCACAGTGAGAATAAGAGAACTCTTGTTTGCTGTGGTTTGTTGTGTCTGACAAGGAGTGGGGAGCCCTACCAGGCCAGGGGACGGTGGGAGCACAGGGCACAAACTGGGTTTGGCACAGCTGGATCTGGAGGAGGCCACCTGCCTGAAGCCCTCCTTTGCTGAGGTGGGAGCAGATACATGTCCTGCTGCCAAAGCCGTGAGGTGAGTGGTGTGGGTGAGGAGTTTTGGAGAGTGGCAGGGAACTCAACCGCTTTGGGCTTCTTGCTTCCCAAGGGCTTGGCATTGGCTTGAGCTAGGGCCATGGGGGTTGACAAAGGATTGTCAAAGGCAGTCCAATCCAAACAAGGAAGCTTTTCTCGTCAAGCTGTTATATTTTTACCAAATGTGTTAAATGTGTGTACAGACAAAGTATGACACAATGTTGACCAAGTCTGGTGAGCTGCTAGCTTCACTTGGCCAAAACTATCTTAGTAGACGGTATTTAGCTTTCTATGTAATATTAAAGTCAACAGTTTATGCTTTAACATGCTTTTCATGTCTTAAACCCTACCTGCATTAGGAACTATCATATTCATTCTCATGATAATTTTTAGTTAAAATATATTAGCTTAAAAGCACCTTAAATGCCTTACAAAAACACCTGTGTGGCCATGACCTTAGCTGTTGAGCTGACCTATTTTCAAACACACTAAATTTATGATTTCTTCCCATTGTTCAACGGTTATTTATTATTAAAGAAGTCAGGTAATGCTGTTTCCACTGAAAAGTATCACTATGGCTGATGACACTGTCTGGCTTTCCTGAACTCTCCAAGCCAGTTTTTAATTAAGCATACCTAATGCAGTCCTTCCTTACTGCCCTTGCTAGGGGAGTATTTCTTTTGCTTGCGCTTTTAAAGATGACGGTTACATGCAGAAATCAGTCTCTATCTGTGTTTTTCGAGAACTGAATCAAAAATGTGACTGAACGTAACCTCAGGTCTAAGGGCCATCTCCAAGGTCCTGCCTGTGCGCTGGTTGTCCTCCCTGCAGGGACCCGCTTGTCAGCCCGGCAGAGCAGCCAGCTCCGTTCTCCAGTGCACCCGGTTGTGTCCATCTCCTCAGGAAACAAATGACTAATCTTCTGTGTATATAAGCTACTATTATTTATCGGTTATTTCATCAGTCCCCACAGTTTCCTTCACATTCTCCAAGCAGTGAAGAAACCATGTTCCCTATTCCATGGAAACGAAGCATTCATGTAAGCTGAGAGTGCTCTTGAGAATATCCATTTACTTAACTCTGTTTTCGGGCTGCTTCTTACTGCAGCTTTCCAGAGTTTTAGCAGCACAGCTCACAGCCATCCAAGCGAAGGACCAGTAACAGGAGAAGCAAAAGAAAGGGAGGCACAGGCAGCCCTAGTTGGGGCAGGGATCACCAGAGCAGAACCTAGATTAGCTGTGGCACCTTTGCTGGGTGGCACACTGGGTTTGGCATTTGATTTTCTATGACCACTAGATGGCATAAAAAATGTTCTTGTAGGCATCAGCTTGTTTCTGAAAAATTATCAAGTGTTGGGGTCACGCTGCAGTTAAAGGGGATTCTTAAGTCCTTTTTAATCAAAGGCATATATTAATATTTATCTTAGATGCAAAAGTGTATCGGTAGGAGTCATCCTATTGAGTGGAAATCAACCTTAGCAGCAAAATTCAGCTTCAAATAGCAAGGACTGCTGAAGTCGGTGCCATTCCTAGGTGGAGGATAACATAGCAGATCAGGGTTGCTCTGCTAATTGCATTACAGGGCCAGGCACTAAAAAAAAATCGTCAGTTCTCGTCTTGGTCTTGATAATGTAGTTTTGGGCAAATGACATAACTCCCTTCATTTCACTGTTTGTATGAAGGGCAATGACTTCCTGCCTTGCAGTGGTGCTGGAGGAGTTAATTAACAGTCACAAAGCACAAGTGGAGAGAAGAAAAATACTAATGACTCCCAAAAACTACTTGTAAGGAAGAGCTCTCCTGGTCTGTCCGTCCTGCATCATCCAGCTATTGCTGTGCCACTGTCATGGTTATAGTAAGATGATGGAGTATGGATAGATTTAAAAAATACTGAAAGAAATCTTGCTGAACACTGCTGAAAGAAAGGAAAACAGCTGAAAGAAATGGACTAAGATTTTTTTCAGTGCCGTTTGCAGTATAATTCATTATGGAAATTTCATGGCGAGTGAAAACAGCCTGCCTGCTGCTCTCCAAAACCCCTCTGAGTTGAAAGGACAACCTGGTGGATGGTGGCTTGCGTGTCCTGACCCCCACCTGCAGTCCAGCTTCCCTCCAGCTGAGGGCAACTTTCAATTCAAATCTGAAGCTTTGGTGCAGTCTCTGGTTTGGTTGCTTATTCGTAATTAAAACTGCTAGTTACTGGGAGGGCTTTGCAGCTGCTGTGAAAGGTAATGTCTCTTGTACATCCTCAGGATCAAGATCTTTGGTGATTTGACCACTGAAATATGCAATCTGATTATAGTGGCTTCTGATACTGCCAGACCATACAGACAGACGTTTATGAACGCTGTTAGGAACAAAGTGAAAAGAATACAGAATCCATTGTAAATTAATAGTGAGTGGGAAAATCTTGCCACAGCAATTGGTATGACTGCTGTGGTCACAAGATGACGTATTTCTTTTTACTCTTATCTTTATTGAGTGTAGTGGATATAAATACGCTAAGGAGAGCCAGAGGATTTTACAGGGTATACCAGGAACTACTTTTCATCATTTAGAAAGAAAGGGCTTAAAGGTTCGGATAAGGACAGTACTGAAAAAAGAGAATTTGGCATGATGTCCCTGAGAAAACAATATTGCAACAATGAACAATGATATTCAAGCACGCTTTATACGGTGTTTTCATTGCCAATGAAAAGAGACTGACTGTATGTCTTCCCATAATCACAGAGGGTATTTATGGCATAGACATAATTTTTGGTTCATCTGAAACCGAGTTTTATCAGCTGTCCTCTAGCAAACTGAGGAATCAGACTGTGAATGAGAGAGACATGAAAACTGTCAGACCAAAACACACCCAACAAAACAAATGATTACTGATTGGCCTTGAAGAAAACTGAGAAAAACAATTTTCATAACAAAAATATGACACTGAAATGCTGTAACTGCAGTGCCAAACTGATTTCCAACCACTCACAAGAGTATCGGCTTTGTTTTTCCAGCGATAAATTTAGGTTTTCCACTTGTCCCCACGGCACATTTTAGTGATGATGTTGGAGGCTTTTCAATTTCCATTTAAGATTTTAAACAGCAAATAAAGTTATCTTGGCAGCCTGTGGGAGAACTAATGCAGTAGATAGAAGATGTGTAGAAAACTGTTTATACAAAGGTTGAGTTCAGGTTCAACACTGAGCCCCCGCTGCTCTCTCCGGAGCAGTGCCACAGCCAGGTGACAGCCAGCACTGGGCAGCCTTGGGACCAGCCAGCAATCCTCCACATGGACCAGAAATTCGGTGAGGTATTTTATCAGCTAGTCTCCTTCTTCTGCTATGGCTGTGGTGCCCCTGTGCCTGGGCCTCACCGGCCGCCATGCATCACCCCGGGTGGAGGAGAGGCCATACGGCAATGCCTGTCCCCTATAGTGACACGCCTGCACCGGGTGAGCAGACCCAACATGTGCTGTAGAACCTGCAAACCCAAACAAGGCCAGCCCTGCTGCCTTTTTACACCAGGTGGATGGCAAGAAGGCCCTCAGGCTGTCTGGAGGACCCTGATATGATAGAGGAGTTGGCTGCGAGGAAGACAAGGAGCAAGATCAAGCTGGTGCTGCCCTGAGGGCTACTGCCCAGTCCCTCCAGGAGAAGGCTGTAAGCCAGGCTGATGCGGGCATGCTGCCGTTTAGTTATCCCTTGTGCTGAGTATGCTGCTATGGAAAAAAAGTCTCGGGTTCCAGCTTTGGATCCTAACGTCACAATCCTTTGGGACCCATGACTTGTCCTCCTTCATAGCCAGGGCTTGCCCAAGTTCACTAAGAAAGTACAGCGCTCCCTTCCTGGCCAGGGGCTGTGTGAGGCAGTTACCTATGGTGGCAACCTGCAGAAAGTGTTTTATGATCCCAAAAATGAGCCCTTTATATAGGAAATATAATAACATGCCCAGCAACAGTACTAAATTTTAGCCCTTAACATCATTGCGTTCCAAATAATTAGTCTTCTGATACAGTTTTTTTTCTAGATACTGAAATTTTGGTATGTTGTTACTCTAAATAGATCAACATGAATCTCAAATTAAGACCATAATAAAGCAATAACAAATTACAGATGATTTTAGTTTCCAAAAAAAAATAATAAAAATGATCAAGCTAAGATTTAAAGTTGGAGAATTAAATGAAAGGGAGGAAAAACACCATAAAGAAGTACAAGCATTTGACAAATAGCTAATAGACTTAAGAGATTCCCTTATTCTTACTGCTCAGGGAATTTACTTATTTTCCCCATGTAGAACATGCACAATGCCTTATTTAGTAATATTTCAAGAAGCTTTTTTAGCGTCTGGCATTGAACGTAATTGTTGCAATGCTCTGGCAGTGTTCTGCACTGTAAAGCTAGCACATTAGCATGCCACAGAGATGAAAATAAATGGAGAAGGCTGAAGAAATTTTCAGTGCAAGGTGGAGCTCCTGTTGCCTCCAGCGCCATGGAGGATTCCTGCTCTGATGTCATTCTCTTGCTGTCTATTCCTCTGACTGAAAGTTCAGGCATTTTTTTCCCTCCTCATTTTTTTTTGGTCAAAGGGTTGTCAAATTCAAGTATGTTGCATGTGTTGGTACACATCAATACGTGGGAGTAGTGCTGTGAGTCAAGTCAGGCACATGTACTGGGTTTATGGGATTATGCAAGCTATAAGCAGAGAAGCTGACCTGGATCAGGCGTGCAATATTTTCTGAAGCATTTTTAGTGACATGAGTAGAATTGGACAGAGCCTAATAATAGACCTGGGACATTTTTCTATTTGAGTTTGCTACAAAAGTTGCTATGCAACTGATCTTTAAATAAAACAGTTTTCATTAACAGTTGTTAAATGCCACCCTGAATGGTATTAAAAAAGTCAATGAAGAGATGAAATAATTATTATCAACATTTCTTATAGCAGGCTAAAATTTTGCTGATATCCTTTTCATAAAGGAGATATAAAAGAGATTTCAGTTCATGACATAAAAGAAATTTCAGTTCATGACATAATTGCTGAATTTTATGGATTCTTTTTCTTTCAAAACTCTACAGAAAATATTTGCAAGCATAGTAGTGTGTTCTGGGTTTAAAAAGACAAAAGTAAGAGAATCTAAGATGACAACAACATACTACGACAAGCAAAATGAGAAATGCCAAATAGTTCACAAAGTTCACTAAAGACTTTGCAATCACTGTTCATTTTCATGGCCAAGGTGCTCAGCGACTATGGCGATGATAGCAAAAGACCTAAAGGGGTATGGTAAAACTAATGAAGGAAGAAATTGCATTGTTAAAAAATCCTCAATAAATAACATTATTGGACTCTTAATAAGCATTCAGGTTTTAACACACTGTCTGTATTGTCCACTTCCTCTGGGATGTGATGTAAAATCAGTGGGCTAAATTATGTTCTGATGGGCACTGGTGTAAATCCAGGGTAAGTCATTGGACTACATTGTGGTTATTTCCAGTTTTCCAATGAGCAACCAAAGAGAAATTGGTCCAATGTTCCTCGACTCTCTCTTCTACTCCCTTGTACAGGAACTGCTCATAAATAAATCAGTGAGAATATCCTGCTGACTACGTGTTCTCCACTTGTTAATAGGAGGAAAAATAACACCACAATGTGTTTCCCAAGTGCCTTCTTAGTAGATGACCTCTCAGGATGAAAATTGGAAAGTACTGCCAGCCTCGGGGATGCTGCATTCTGAAAAAATCAAGCTGGTGGGTCTGAGGAGCAGAGGAAGCATAACTGTGCCATTGGGAGCTGCCTGCCACCCAAAGGAACACCTGGGGGCAAAGGAAGTGACACGAGAGTGTCTGATCATGGTCAGCCAGAAAGTTAGGAGGGTGATAGGGAAGGATGTGAAATGAGCGGAAACTCCTACCGGAGGCCTCTGAGCATAAACAAAGATTTCAGTGGCAGAAGCAGGAACTATCAGTGTTCAAAAATACAAAGGCCAAGTCCTATCCTGGCCTATATAGGAGAAAAACCCCAGAGTGGCTGCCTGCCTGGGGGTGCTGTTGTCCAGCTCACACCTTGCTGCGCTTTAGTGTGACACCGCATGCAGAGCGAACTGGCTAGGGACAATAAATCTCTCCTTCCACCCCGCCAACCAAACAAGCAGGGATTTGGTGTGCAGGCTGTTCTTTTATCTTATTTCCCAGCAAACCCTCAGCCTCCGTGGGACATACTCACCATTGCCCTGCCACGTAAGTGGACACGCAGTGGTGCCTAGGAAGAGCATGGTGGGTACGACACACAGGAGTGAAAGCATTTTGTCCTCAATCTTTAAAAAATGATGCTGCAGCACAGTCCAGAGATTAATCAGGCCCTACAGAAACATCATGACAGAGTGGCTGCAGGCAGACATGGACCTTTGTAACTTCATTACCACAGATCTGCTCCTCCTTCAGCAACAGTCTGGCGGTGGCAAAGCGAAGGCGCTGTTAAAGCCCAGACCTGGTAGAAGGGCTTTGCATTCCTAAATGATTGAATCAAAAAGCAGAGCATAAACCCCATAGGCAACACGCCTTGCACGAGGTTTATTTTTACTGTGTGAATTCAAGCACTGGAATGTCCTGTACCGATTCCAGAAGGGTTAACACTTTCATGCCTCGCAGCGGGGCCAGGAGGGATGGCGGGTACGGGCTGTATCCTCATTTTTCTTATACCTCAGTGACTGAAACACCCATGCCCTCCCTGCCTTTCTCAGCTCACCATTTCTTTGGGGGCTTCTGGAATTACTGCTCCCACACACCTTAATTATTCTTCTTCTCCTTGTCCACTCCTGTTCCAAGAAACTTTCACAAATGCCAGCCAACAGAAGTGTTTAGTCTTATTTCTCCAGCTGCAGCTTAGCTGGCATATCTCTGGAAGGGACACCTAAGAGGTGCATGGTATATTTGGTAATATATGGAATGGTGACTAATGTCAGCTGTTGTGCCATCTTTTTGAGCCCAGCTTTCCCAGTTTAAAAGTAACACCAGGCTGAAGAGGGAGATCCTTCACTACCAGTTCCAGGACGTGGCTGGAAACACCACATAGAGGAAGATGCTCTGCCATTTCATAAGAGGAATTGCTGTTCCCTTCTCCCCTCCAAACTGGTGACACCACTGCAACAGGCGAGGGCAGGAGGGGATGGCAGCCAGGCTGGCAGAGGGCAAGGTGCTCACATCCAGCACGGCCGAGATGTGTGGCTGCCCAGCTCGCAGCACCGACTGGGCTCCCCAGCCTGTTCCTAGTGGGCCTGTGTGAGCCCAGATGGGCAATTTCTTCTTCCTTACCTTGACAAATCAACACTCTTGTGTTCAAAGTTTGGTTTTATACTTGGGGAAGCGTTGCCTTGCATTACCTTAATGAGACAGAGACACAGTTTTAGTTACTCAGAGCAGGGCTAAGCAGTTAACAGCAATGCGAGAAGTCACTCATACTGATGAAAGGCAGCACGGCAGGCAGCTGCCTGCTTATGCGCTTCCCAGAAGAAAGAGGGAGACGTTAGTAGAAACAAAATTTGTTTGCTTCAGTCTGCTTTTGGCTGATCTTCTGAAAAATGTACTCTTTAACCAGGGCCCTAAGGTCCTACTACTGAGCAACCACCATCACCTCTTCTAATGCAACTTTTAAAGCTTTTGGAAGATGGTAGGACAGACCATGTTGTGTTTCATCCTGGGCTTTCTTATGATTGTTTCTGGTGGAAAAACTAAGGCCGGTACTGGAAAACTCCTTAAGCAATGTGACTTTTCCAAGGTCTGTTGTCATGTCATTTAGTTGGCTTTCAGTTTTCTCCAGTCAACGCCACTTTGGCAAATGAGCAGATTCCGACAGTCCTGGTGCAGTGTGGAATTCCACATTGCGTCTCCATCCCGTATAGGGTTCTTTTCTCTGAAATGTTCCAGTTCTCTTTCTAAAATAATTTTTGTATTGCCAGCCTAGGCAGGGACTTTGAACAACTTCTATTTGAAGAGACAAGACAGTTAAAATGCAGGAAAAAAGAGGCATTTTTTCAGGAACCGAGGCACAGGCTAAAAGTTTGCTCAAGGGCACAGAGGAGCTTTCCAGCCATGAAAGGCTTGAACACAGGTACCCACTCTGTAGCTTTACTGGAGAACCCTTCCCTTGTTCAGAGAAGCAGTAAAGCACAACTGTGAACTCGTCATAGCTTCAGTTTAATTTTTAAGTGGATGTGTTTTAAAGGGAAAAAACCCCACATAAGTATCATCTTCAGCCCTTCACTATTCATGGGCTCCATTTCCCTCTCGCATATGAGTGAGAATTAACATTTCTGTAGTTTTAATGAGACCCCATTACTCAATGTCATAAGCCCATCTCAGCCACCACCACAGATCTATACTGAGCACAGCAGATTTATTCATTAGATTTATCCTATGTTTATTAACAGCCCAGCTCAGAAAAAGAGTCAGTGACAAAAACCATCTGGAATAAACATAATGGAAAACAAACAATGTAATATATTCCGTCACTCCAGCCTAATTACACTGTTTGGTGCAAATACTATCAATCCAAGTGACAATTTACAAGCCGAACTCTTATTAAAGGGAAAAATGAGCTGTGTGGGGAAGCACAAATCAAAGTAACTAATCAACACAGACAAGACATTCAGGGATTTAAGAGCCAAGGTACGGTAGTCTTTTATTCCTCCTTGTTTTCAATTTGGGAGACCTGCTGTGATGTTGCAGTACATTATACGTTCTATCTACTTATGCAACACTGGGGAGAAGCATGTGTCTGGCTGTTGTCTTATTTTTCATTAGCTGCAGTCTGTAACTTTTAGGTTTAAACAAGGTACACTGTCCCAGGCACCAGTTTTCTTTTAACGTAACTCTCCTATTTTAGCATATAATAAAAGCTTGGTATTAAGGAGGAAGTCAGAAAAGGTTGGAGTTAGCTAAAAGCAATGCAAATTTGATCTAAACCAAGTTCTTAACGAGTGAATTGGTTCAGCAAGAGAAAAAGGAAAGAGATGCCTCCCTCCTATGCAAGCATCTGAACAACACGTGGCGGCTGTCCATGATCTGCTTCAGCTTGGAAGCTGGAACTGGACTCATTAGATCCATCTGGTGTCCCCAGGGAAGCAAGAGAAAACACTGGCAGCAATGCAGAAAAGATGGTAGAAACCATCTGAAGCAGAAATTAGCTAACCATCCTGTCTGCATTAGAGCATGAACTTCAAGAACAGCATTAGGCACCTGCATGAAAGCTGAGCCCTCAAAGACATAGCAAAGGGATACAGTGCTACAACATGTAACACACTGTCACTTCAGGGGAAATACACCCATAATCTGGAAAATACCACCTCAGGCCAACTGGGAAAACTTAAGACCTTATTACAACAAGGGGCAACAAGCTAGCATTAGAGTGAAATCAGTATGAACAAATATACACACAGCCCTGACCACAGAAATGTGGTCATAACTTCCATAAATGTTAGCAAAATACAATTTATATACTCCTACACTGAAATATTCCCTGACAGGGAGGAAATGCTGGAGGAGTTTTTTTAACTCTTTCTGTGGGAAAAAGGCAGAGTGAGAAAAAGCTACACCGAGGGGGACAAAGATGTCAAAAGACCCACATGTCACTTTATCTGCCATAAGGAGGGAAATCACAAGTCATCACCATCCCATGTGCAGAAGTGTCTCTCTGGACCTTTAAGTTCCTTCCTTGCCTGCAAGATAAAATGGAGCCAGTGTCCTTTCACACTTTAGAAATGGCCATGTAGCTCAAAGACCTTCTATCATGGGATTGTCTTGGAAATAGCATTAATCTATGAACAGGCATTTCATATTTCTCCTTGAACTGTTTTTTTTCTGGAACAGGGTCCAGTGCTCTGTTTCAGGGTCCAGTAGGCCCTGAAACATAGCTTGTTCTCAACCATAACATAGGTTTATTCTCAACCAGAAGGCTGATAGCGAGCAAGCTTTTGTCATAGCTCATGTGCATGAAAAATGTCCAAAAGACTGTTTCTGCACCTGCTGTTTTGAGAAAGAAATAAGTGTGACATTCTCTTCTCCTTGAAGAGCTGATGTCATAGATGTGGCTATGATGGGATGTTTCTTCATTTAAGAGGCAAGGTGCAAAGTTAGAGAAATATACCCCTGAGAATTTTCACATTTCAGCGATTCATACAAGCCAAAAAATTTATTGCCAGCTAACTGTGGATCTATCTCTCCAGAGTCTTATTGCATCATCTGCATTAGCATGCAAATCAAGATGACATAGCTGTTGCTGACTAATTTCAAGTGTGATATTCACAGCATAGATGCACTATTGGGATGGTCTTTGGCAACACCTTCATCCAAACATCTCTGCACGCTGTCTGCCTGAAACTATCATTCTCTCCAACC
>NW_009648963.1:1300780-1314227 GCF_000708025.1 Charadrius vociferus | reverse complement strand
TGAGTTCATGCCTGTTCTTAAAAACCAGTGTATTTAAGTCAGATATCAAAATACACAGGTATTGTGTTCATTTATGTCTCTTGTCTTGGCCTTAACTACTTTGCTTCAAGCAGGAACCTCCAAAAGTTGGTTTTTTTTCAATAATTCCCACCTGGGCTATAGGAATTTAAAAGCAGTTATAGATAAAAGAAGAGTGACTCCCCATTTGTAGATTACAAAATTTAAAAGCAGTTATAGATAAAAGAAGGGTGACTCCCCATTTGTAGATTACAAAAATCTAGGAGCATGTGGTGTCTGTCAATAATGATAATGATAAAATACCTTAATTTTCAGTTTATATGGATTCTTACCTTCTTGTTCTATGACCATCGGTGCTCAACCTGACTAGCAAATCTGAACATTTTCCTTCCTGAACAAGGAATGGCCACAAATATGGGGCATTTTCTTTAGGGAGCAGAACATAGCAGCCATGGTATGCTCAACCCAACATGGTCGCATAGTGTCCAAATCTTCAGCTTTGTAACTGGGAATTATTCTGTCCATTTGGGATGCTCAGACACTTGTATTGTTGCTTTCTTGAACCTTGAAGATTTTTTGTAATCCTCCAAGATTCTCTAGTGGAGTTTTTCCTCTGAGGCAGGAGATTCAGGGGAATGCTAATGACACTGTGCAGGTCAGTGGAGGTTGTTCATGCACTGAGGCAGTGATCATGGTGTGCTGGCTGTCCGCTTGCTGTTGCACCATATGATGCTGCATCTGGTTCCCCATTGCCACAAAACCCCCAAAACAGTCCCAGTGCTTTCTTCTAACTCCCTGTGCACTGTCACCTTTTCCCACATGCTCCACCAAAGGCTTTCTGTGCTGTCAAGCATCTGAACTACTGATAACTGCCAAAGTCAGTTTGTGGTGAACACTGAATTTTTTCTCAGTGTTATCAAGGACCTTGAAGGGACAAGTTAGCTGAGATACTGAGCTATCTTGGTGAACTATCTATCAACAACCCCTCAAGGCAGAAAGTACTTGCTAGAGCATCAGCTGATAAACCAAAAGGGAGATAAAGTTCAGAGAAAAAATTGTTTTAATTACCACGTAGTCTGCTTCACCATTATTTTAGAAAAAGCTGGATGCAGATGTTACATGAATGTAATTGCAGATTTCAGGAAACATCTTAAAAGCCACAGAGGAAACCTTAAAAATACAACAGAAATAATTCCCTCTGGAATATGAACACAAGCAGATTTCCCCCCCTGCCCCCAACGACATTTAAGATATTAAAGTATGTTAGTTACTTCACTGAACTTCAGAAATGGGCAGCCACTCACAGATAGGTTGCACTAACTAACAGCTATTGATAACTGAGGATGACAGTACCTTTTCCAGAAGGTTGATTTTCCTACAAGCAAAAAGGCCGTGTTCCCACTGCAACCCTCCATTGCAATGGCTAGCTTAGAGCAGCTTCCAGACTAGGTTCCATCTGCAAACTGGGATGCCACTGCACTGCTTCCTTGCTTGCCAAGAGCTTTTCCATTACTGGAGCCACAGTAATGGTAACTGGTCTGGGCTCTCCATACTGGTCACCTCTGGATGTTTTGCTACTTATGGTCCTCCGCTGTCTGTTTTGCTGATTGTTTTACACAACATTTAGGTTGGGAGCTTTCTGGCAGGCTTGTTTGTTTCTGGGTTTGTTTCTGCTTCTAACCCTATGGGAAGTCTATAGGCACATAGCAGCACGACAAGGATTAAAAGCTGGTTTATTTCCCTTTTTACAAAGAACCCGTTTATGGGTGACCATGAATGGACACATATTTCCAGAATTCAGGAAAACTACCTGCAGTTTTCTATATCTTCACAGACTTCTAGTATGATCTCAATTCAACAGTCATTGGGTCTTGCCTCAGTCCTCACATCTGTAAGCCCAAGAGGTGGTATTCAGAGAAATAAATACATAAGTGCTGAGGTGTTGCACCAGACCAGTAATGAATAGTAGGGCCCCACAGACTGAAATCTTGAGACAGACACAAGAGAAGTCTGGCACATATCAGAATGTAATCTCTTCATGTCATTGCAAGGATTTATTTAGGAGAACCTCTCTCTGAGTTACTTTGCTGTCAGGTAGCATAATGCCGCCTGCAGTTTTTGAAGTATTTGAACATTTGCAGCCTTTAAACAATTAGAATTGTCAGAAAGAAAGACAGCCCATCAATCAGAAGTTTTCACAACTCCTTCTCATTTGTATGTAGATTTCTAAAGCTCATATTGTCAAATAATAGATGATAAAATAGAGCCCTTCAACAATTTCCTTTAATTTTTTTTTTTCTTTTAAACCGTACAGCATTAGATACAGAAGAGATCTTAAAACTTTCAAAGTAGAACTGAATGAATCGATCTCTTCAGTCGAACTAATGGTTCTGTTAGTCTACTCTTGTCTTGGGTAATGACGAGTCTCAGAAGACATCTGGGTGAGGAAGCCACTAGGAAATGCACAGCTAGTCAAGGCAGTAATTAAAGAAGCCATTAGCCTTGGGCAACAGCCTACAAGGGTCAGCAGCCTGCGTGCTTTGCTTACACGTGGGCTACTTGGCTTGTGCCTGCAGAGATGGGGATTAGTCACTGAAATCCATGCAGGGGACTTCAAGCCCTTTTCCCATTCCAAGCCTTCTCTTCTCCAGCAAGGCTGAACACCAGCCCTGGTATGGTGCAGTAAAGACAGGCTGATTTGAGGTGCAAAAAGAGGAAAACCTGTATTCTGGGACAGCCTGGCATTAGGGGTTAGTGTATCCTGGAGAAGTGAGAAAGGAAAAGGTTCCCAGAGGGAATGGAGAAAGAGAAAAAATGGAGGGAAAGATTTTTTTGAGCATATCCTGCACCACCACTGAGCCCTTCTAGCACTCTTCCAGCACCACAAACCCTTCAACAGTCCTGTTCCTTCTCAAAGGTGGCAGAAAAAATTCCAAAGCTTGATTGAAATGAGGCATTTCTTTTCTTTTGAGTCAGGCTGGTGCCTTGTGTAAGCACTGAGTCCGTGCAGTAACATATATTATGTCATTATAATTAAGAAAGCCTTTGACAATCTGTGCAATAATCCATTCTTAAGATCGAGTAATTCAAGTTTAAACAGTTCTCACATGCCACAGGCTGTCTGAAGATATTTCTTTAAAAAACAAACTCTTCAAGTCTGAAAGTCAAGTGGAGAGGGAGAAAGGAGCTAAAATTTTTAGAGCAGTAAATGAATATCCAATAGCAAAACATTTGGATCAAATCTGTTTGTCTGTTTTCTTTTCCTTGAAAGAAAATGAGACTTATCTTCTTATTTGAGATTTATTCTTTCCATTTGTGTTCCCAAATTTATTCCTGGTCTAAGATCTTATGTTCTTAGATTCCCCGCTCATCGAATTTAATAGCTGTACCTCCTGAAAAATGAAATTTTAGAATAAGAAAGATCAAACCCACCTTTTTTGTCAGTTATTTCTATAGGCACTGCATTGTTTCCTCTGGGAATTTTTTCAAGAGGAAGATTTCAGGCTGCTTGTAGTATACATTAGAGTGAGAGTGAAATTCACAACCAAAGCAGCTCCTTTGACTCTTTTTGTTGCTTGTTTGCTTTGACTGAGCTCAGACTAGCGCATTTTGCAGTTGGTTCGCAACTTAAAAACACAAGTTGAGTAATGGGGTGAAAATATCCCACAACAAATAATCCTGAAAAACATGTGGTTTATTGGTTTGCAAGCTAGGAAGTGACATCAAACATCCAGACATGGATACTTTTCATTTAATGCATCAGTTCTGCATACTGAGACAGGGTACATTCCTCCCCATAAAATATACACAACAAAGTATTTAAAGATGTTCAAATTCAAAGCCATAACCATCTGCTTATCACATACATCTGTTGCTTCAAAGCAAAGGACTATATGAAAGGTTCAGAAAGCTTTAGAGCTCAAAAGATGCATTTGCCAAGAGACTAATGGAACACATGAATATACATAGATCCCCAAAATAAAACAAACTGCTGTTTTCTCCCTGGAGTGCAGTTACACCAGCTAGGTATGTGAGAGCTGAGTTGCAAAGCAAAAAAAAAAAAAGTTACCTCAGCTCTTATCCATCTTCATACTGAAAATTAAACTTTCTGTCATTCTCCAAACACTCTTGAAAAGCAACATAAACTTCCTCCATCAGCAGAGGAGACTGACTTTCACACTGCCCCCCCTACATCTCTGCAACCTACATCCCCTACATCCCCTGCAACCTTCTCTCTACAGAGCCTTTCCCTGTTC
The DNA here is from genome assembly GCF_000708025.1 of Charadrius vociferus. Taxonomy (NCBI): domain Eukaryota; kingdom Metazoa; phylum Chordata; class Aves; order Charadriiformes; family Charadriidae; genus Charadrius; species Charadrius vociferus. The sequence continues at coordinate 1,309,953 of NW_009648963.1, read as the reverse complement.
TTGCTCAGGGGGGTGAGACCCCAGCTTCACCCGGAACAACGTGCTGCAGCTCCACAGCCCCGTGTGTCTATTGATTTCCTTGCTATTTTGGCACCCAGATCTGACTGCCTGGCTGAAGGCAAGCAGAGCCTTCCCATTGAAGTCAAGGAGAGCCTTCCCATTGACTTCAGTGAACCATGGGCATCTTCCTTACAATGCCCCTTTCCCCATGTGGCTCTGCCATTGCCATGGAAATGAAGGTCAACAGCAGGGCTGGGAGTGATAACAAGCTCGTTGGGGCAGCATCTGCGTTCCTCTGAGCACCTGATTCAAGAGGTGATTGTGGTGGCGTATCTGCAATAACTAAAGTTGGTATTCTCCTGTGGCTATGTGCTGCATTTCCCTGTGGGAGTTGGAAGGCAAAGTGGGCATCTTGCAGACCTCTGGGTCTGGAGGGAAGGACCTACTAAGAGGTATTGGGAGCTGGGAAAACGTGTGAAACCAATAGAAGGTGCAAAGTCAGAGGGATTTGGTGCTTTTGGAAAGGCTGCAAGGAATGCAGGGGGACTAGAGGCTTTCTGGACAGGAAGATGCTGAGAACCCTAAGTACATTAAATTTCTGTTTCAGGTTAATACCACCTGTACCTGGTCAGTGGAGCTAATCAAGCTTCCTGGCACAACAGCCAGTTTCCATTCATTTATCATCCTGTCTGCATATGGGCAGCCATCAAAAGGGCAGGGAGGACCTCACAGACAAGAACAGAAATTTGGGATTTCAATGCCTGTCTGCCAGGCCTATTGGTGCCAATGTGTACATGAACTGCATAGAGAATAAGGAAATATTACATAATGTTAAATTGCGGCATGAAGCTCAGAGAAAGTTGATCCATCCCTGCAATAAACTCCAAATAGCCGTACAGAAAGTGATTAATTTAAATAAAACCATGAACAGCAAGATACATTTTTATAAGGCAATCAAAAGATTTCTTCTGTCATTTCATGTTCCTCTCAGTCACATAATGTGTGACATCTTAAACCTCACTATAAAGCATATAAAATCCCACAGGACCGCAAGTTCAATGTGGGGGTTACGCACCACTTTTGGGTTCACTGACGCCGCTTTATAAACTACCCTTCTGCTCTTTGTTTTCCTTTGCACAGATTTTGTGTTTTGATGCCAGCTTCCCATTGTCCGTGAAATCAGAATAACAAGAAATGGAAGAAAACAGACAATTCTCCGTGCTGATCACAAACAGAGCATCGAAGTTGTCAGTGACTGGAAAAGCAAGCAGAGCCTGCCCGAGCCGCGTACAGATTCTGCTCCTTACGCTACTCACAATCAAAACATTTCGAGAAAGGTAAGTTATTTATTAATTGTGCTGACATATGTGCATTATTCAAAGCGACAGCAAGATAACAACGTTACTAGCATTAGGAAATTCATCTCAAATTTAGATTGTCTCAGAGTTTTTATGAGGCAAGAGAATAAACAAAGTTTGCTTCAGTGAAATAAAGCCCTTTACTTACATGGCTTGCAAGAGCTCCCAGCAGCTGGAGTCTCTGAATTGCAGTGCATGCTGATATTGTGCTTTGCTGAAAGCCCCTAACTTTGGCACTGGAGACGGCACATAACTCACCGGTGCTTCAGATTGATAAATAATTTCCTTTAAAAATACGCTCACATGTTTTTTTATCAGTGGTGCACACTGACAGTAGACTGCAAAGCAGAAAGCCTGTCTGGTGTTATGAGGAAAGAGTTCCCTCTCAGCTGAATCCAAAAAAAAAAAGGAGTCCTTGACCTCGACAACTAGAATAAATCTACTATATCTGCTGGCTCTTTTCTGAATGCATACTTGAGCAGTAACATAAGAGGGAGCGATCGGAGCGCAGAAACTGTGGCATGTCATGCTCTGTACCGATAGGGTATGTGAGCAATGCTTCTAGCAGCGGCACAGCAAAATGAAAACACAATGCATGTTTTCAGCTTTTATTTTGTTCACATATTTTAAAGATAAAACAAGGATGACAGGCTTCTCTATTTCAGCTGATGACTCCCAAGTGGCAGCGTGCTCAGCTCTGTCCCCTCTGCTGCAGTTCCTTGTATTCCAGACGAGGTTACTGCTGACTTTCTATTTCAAACCTCGATTTCTGAGAATCTCTGTATCTCAGCCAGGAAATGTAACCCAGGCTGAAGTTTAGCATTTTGGACATCATAAATGCAATGAATCGCCTGCAAGCAAAATAACTGCTTTTCAGATATTTTTTTTTTCTCCTTCAAAAGATCTGTTTACTTTTTTTTTTTTTTTTTTTTCTCTCTCTTTCCTTTGGTCTGCTTAAACTTATTACACTTCATAAAAGCAAACATAGCTTTTGGAACAAGTCCTCAATAGCACAAATAGTGAGACAAATAAGAAAAGCAAGATAAAGATAATGATGTAGCTTAAAATAGGTAAATGTAAGGTTTCAGCAGAAAAGAAGCTCCCTGCTCCATTGTAAAATTATATTTACAAGAATAAAGACATTATTTTAAACATAGTCATTCAATTCCCAGACAATGAGGATAGAGGTTTTATGGAGAGGATAAAAAATTCCCATATTTTAGGCATAATAAAAGGAGTATGAAAGAGATAAGAAAGGAAGAAAACCAAAGTCGTCATTCATTCCATTGTATTCAGTTACAAAAGGGGGAAAAAGGGAACCAAACTTACAGTTTACAATCAAACTTTAAAATATTGTAAATGCAATATTTCTAGCTCTATGAAACATAAAGATAGAAGAAAAAGTACTCAAAACTTTTGATAAGCATTTCTAGCTTGACGAAATAATAGTTTTCAATGAAGAATGACCAAATGATCTCTTTTGTCTAGTGTGCTATGCCCCTTGTGTGACGATGGACTTGAAAAATCCCCTACACATTTTATAGGTGTGTTATCAAGGTTTTTCTTGAACCTCAGACTTGGGTTCAGCTTTTGTTATTGCTTCTTTTTTTTTTATTCAACTTTATTAAGACACTAAAACACATGTACAACTTCAAAGTTGTTTATAGGTAATTAAATTGTCTCTCCCAGTTGTAGCTGACTAGTAGTGATATATTGTCTTGAATGAGAGAAGTCTCAGTTTCAATTTAGTTTCCATTTATATCCACTTCCTTTGTCAAATACTGAAACTCTAAGTCCACAATAAATTAATTTTCACTCTTTTCAGCTCTTGCTGCTGTTTTTCCCTTCTCTTTCTCCACTAACATTTTTAAAATATGAGGCACTATCAAACCATATATGTATATGTTGAATTTCAAAGTATTGGCATTGATTTTTTTTTCTTTTTTTTTTTTTAATTAAAATTCATGTTTGAAAGTTGTTGCTTTAAAACTGGTGTGGGTGCAAGTATTGTTCTTCAGACAGCAAAACACCTTTTCTCCACAGTGGGCTCAAGTCTCATACCGAGGGCTTATTTATGTAGGTTGGTGCTGAAGTCCCCTGTGAAGTCCCCTGCTGACCATCACCTGCCGTGACAGACCTCCTCCCTCTCCGCTAAGCTATCAGCAAGCACATGTTTTCTCCCTCTCTCCCAGTTCAACTTTTCTATTTTTAGAAAATAGCTGAATTTTTTTTACTTTTATTCTTGTGTTATGATGTGGAGGCCTGCTGAGCTGGTCTGTAGCAACAAGGCTTGGCATGAAGGACTGCTTGCGCACGCCTGGGTTTGAGACAGCAGCACCATGAGTGGGGCGTATGGGGATCCCACCCGGCTTTCTGTCTGTAACTCCAAGAGGCTAAACGTCACAACCTGCTTGGGAGCCATTACCTGCTTCTTTGTGAAGTCTTTTGCAACATGCAGAATGTATACCTCACTTCTGAGAACCAAATCTTCTTGTTTTCAGTACAGGCATCTGAAACACACCACTAATTTGAATGCCAGCTAATTAACCGTAGGCGTGACTCAGTTTCTGCCCCAGGGATCTGGCTTTCCCCAGAGGAAGTAAGAAGCCATCGGGCAGTGAGTGCATTTGCAGCGCCCCGTGCATGGATGGTGCCATTTCTCCCCCAGCCCGTTTCAGCCCCAACACAGCTGTGTAAGCCCTGCACGCCTCGGAGCACAGCATTTTACTGTGGCCACGTGCAATCCCGCCTCACAACTGGGGGCAGAGTAGCCACTGAAAATATCATCTGCTTTACTGAGTTTTGTATATGAATTCACAGATTTCATATAGGAATTAAGAAAACAGTTCCCAAACTAAGGGTCACAGTTACAACTGCTGTTGCGAATGTGAATGTGGAAGCTTGGCCAGGACCCCAGAAGCTGTAACACAAACAGAAATGTATGAGACTTGTCAAGTGAAGTCTATGTCATGACCTACCACATCAAAAACTTTCAAATGTTTTCCTTTTTTTTCCCCCTGGTAGAAGTGTAGACCCTTATATGTACATTAAAGTCTTACGTTTCTCATTTATCTTTCAAATCCCTCCCCAGAAGACTGGTTGGGCTGTGCTGCCTGTTGGCCGGGCGTGCTGCTTTGCTGGCATGGCACTGTACCGTCACCTCTGGGACCCTGAGAAAGTAGGTCCTGTGTCAGATGTGACACAGTCCATTAAACTACCTTGATCAGGCTTTGCTTTGAAATCCCCTGATTTTACGCACAGCTTTAAAAAATTCATGCATCACAGGTATATACATCCCAGTAGCTGTTATTTCCAATGTCGGCTCACAGAGAATCACAGAATAGTCAGGGCTGGAAGGGACCTCTGGAAATCATCTAGTCCAACTCCCTCTGCCAGAGCAGGGTCACCTACAGCAGGTTGCACAGGATGGTGTCCAGGTGGGTTTTGAATGTCTCCAGTGTGGGAGACTCCACAACCTCTCTGGGCAGCCTGTGCCAGTGCTCTGCCACCCTCAAAGTAAAGAAGTTCCTCCTTGTGTTAAGATGGAACTTCCTGTATTCAAGTTCGTGCCTGTTACCTCTTGTCCTTTTACAAAGCCCACGCTTAGTTGCTTCGTGAGAGATGCAACATACACAGAATCGATAGGAACCACAAGGCTCAGTTTCTCTATTGCATGTAAAAGCTGGGCCAGAAGGAGCGAAACACTGATTCAGTGGCAATGTAGGATGACATGGCAGGTAAATGTGAACTAGACAGGATGTTTCCCAATGTGGTAAACTTTCATTTCCTTTAGGTGGCCATCTGGAGATAAACCATGCCTTTGACTGGCTCTGTGGAGGTAGGGTGCTACCTAAAGGCACTTACACTCTTTATAGGATCAGGGGCCACAAGTACTTTCAGTGGAGCTTCCCTGAATCAGTTCGGTCCATCGTGACTTAGTTGGTCTGTCCCTGATGGAGGCAGGCTGTCTCCTGCAGAGCTAACTCAGGGGTGTGCACCATGGTCTCCCACACTCCAAGAGGATATATTTATAGAGGTGCAGTGTTAGAACAGAATCACAAGAGTAATTTGGGTTGGAAGGGACCTTTGGAGTTCATCTCATCCAACATCTGCTCAAAGCAGGTCTAATCAGCTGGCAGCTGTCTCTGCAGTGTGTGCCGTGATGGCTTAATTATTCAGGGTTTTCCACTCCATACAGCACACCTGACCTCCATTACCCGCAAGAGCAAGGAGCTGACTCAACGATTGTGATCCAGAGGGATTTTGCATACCTTACCCCAGGTAATTACAAACTCTTGGTTATTGCAATATCTGATCACCCAATCATTTGATTATACTTATCTGGCATGGGAGCCAAAAAATGATATCTCATTTTACAGCTGTGGACCTAAAGCACAAGGATGACATTATTTGCCAGAGATCACATAGTCTGTGCAGAGTGAGAAATTAAGTGGTCGACTCAGGGCTGGCATCCTACCTGCTGTCACCTCTCTGTGCGTTCCTGCTATTAGTTAGCTATTAGTTATTAATAGCCACCCTGCTATTACAGATCATTTTTTGAGGCATGGGGCAAAGTAACACAGCACTTGTGAGACGCCAGCTCTGTAATAGGTTCCAGTGCTGAAGCTGAAAGTGGGGGAAAATTAAAAAGTGCTAACGTTGCTGCTGTACATGTGGTGGGCAGCTGTACTAGGGATCATCAAATGAATGATTCTCCTTAAAACACAGCCCTTCTGACAATCTGGAATGGGATCCAAATTAGTAAAAGCTGGTTTTGGAAGGCAGGAAAGGTCCCCATGATCTCTACTGCTGTCAGTGAGAATTCATATTAAAATGATCAAAACCTATGTGAAGGTGTGTATTGCTGTAACTTGTTTAAATTGCAGGCCTGGAAAAATACACTTAAGACATCTGGAATCAATTTTTGTTTTGAAATTCAGTTCATACGTAAGGAGGACTTGGGAAGAATTGAAAGACAAGATAGTCTTGTCTTGAAAGACAAAAATGAAAATGAAAATGTTTAAACAAGTGGCTCACATGCATGGCCCTCACACTTTGATCTCACATTAAGCTTTTGGTGAATAATATTGTTTTATGCGTGGTTCCACTGCTATATGTGTAAATGGCATGTAGCTAGGTAACAATATATTACTTCTGGAAAAAAACAAGAAGAATAGAGCACGGGTCTCAAATCTGTGCTAGACTTGTTCTGCTTCCTGGAGCAATCCAGTTAAACTTCTTTGCAACCCATATGTGGATGTCCCATACTGCCACATCAAAGCCAACCCCTGTCTTGGAAACCATGCTGCATACCTGCTCAGACTTGCCAAGCCAGCCAAATTTGGACTGCAGCAATATCTCACTTAAGGTGAGATTGCTAACAGCACTTGTTCACATGGACTCAGCTAGTATAGGAGCTAGTGAATAATGGGCAAGAACTCAGGACCTGCAAATTCCTGTTGATGCTTCAAATTACACATTAAAAATGAAGAATTCTGACATTATAATGTGTAATTTATTTTAGTTTTAATGTGTCATTGATATATAAAAAGCAAATCTCCTTTTTAAACCTGTAGTGTGCCATATCTTGCCCGTATAACTTCTCAGTCTTGAAATCTGAATGGCCAGATCTTGAGCTGATGTAAATTGGTACTGCTGCATTGATTGCAAAGGCAGCATAATTAATTTACATCAGCTGAAAGTCTGGCTCAAAAATGTGCAGAAGCATATATATTCCCCTTCTGGTCATGTGGGTGCTACTGGAAGATGACTCAGGACCTGACAGCTACCATGACTTTATATCCACATCAAAGCTTATCCTTAGGCCTTTTACCATACCCCATGGGGGCTGAACATTTGTTTTTGAATGCTTCACTGAGCTATATAATTTAGGAACGTCAACAACACATACCATTAAAACCCATCAAAAGCAAATCTTAAGCACAAATACAAATGTCCCGAGTCTGCACTTGAGCTGTGTGATCTTCCCTTTGAGGATCAGAAAGGATTTTTTAATAAACTGGCTTGCCTCTTAGAGGTCAGACACCATGGATGAAGCCTGGAGATGCTTCAAGGCAAGGAAATTCTCTTTTTTCCATTGAGGGTGTATCTTCAGCCAAAAGCAAAACTCATCTCAACTACTGCTACTTCATCAGAGGTAGGAAAGCAAAATGGGAATTAGAAAGCATGCTTTCTTTTGGTAGCTTGTGTCACTTTCCCATCAAAAATCTGCTGCTCGTGTACCTTCAACATGATGGTAAAACATTATGTTTAATCTTTTGACAGTTTAAGAAAATGGTCCTTTTTGCAACAGATAAAATCCACCATAAGTTAAACCTGTAGCCCTTTCTTCTCTACAACCTTGGAAAAAACAGTCAGAAACAGAAATCAGTGCCCCAGAATATCATGTTCAAGATATATCTGGAAATTTGAGACAGCTTTCCTCCTTCAAATTCATCAGTCTTTTCATCAGGTCTGGAGTCAGGTTGAGGCTACTTCAGACCAAGCTATTGCAAACATCAAAGAAAAATGTTCTTTTCTTGCAATGAGCTGTAACCAGTCTCCTTCTATCCCTGACCATCTCTCATGGGTACAGCATGAGGGAAGGCACCTCTATAACAAGGCAGAGAAGAAGTCACTTGCAGTGTATATAACCATTTGAAGTGCAGCCCAGTTTGCAAGAAGTAAAGGGCTACATCACCGGTACAAACTAATTTAACGGCATATGGTTTCTTCATTTGGAAAAAGGCTTCAAAACTGAAAAGCAGATTGCAGCTTTGCAGAATAAACTGGTGCTGGTGCTCTCATTGCATGTAGCTTAAAACTGCTTAACCACTACAAGCTTGTCTGGATTGCGTTAAAAAATGTGGGGGTTTTTTTTGTTTAGTCCAAAAATAGAATTGCTTCGGCTCTGTTCAAGCTCCGTTTTGTTCCAGTTGTCTTCAGTTTTCTTCTCAAGCCCACTGTTTTCCCAGATCACTTTCTGGATCTTGTCTATGGGAGGGACGGGAGTGTAGTAGCTGAAGCAGAGCACTGAGGGCTCTGATTCCTGCTCTTAGCACTGCTGTTCACTCTAATGCTGCTTTCCTTCCGTTTTTCTGCTGTTCTTCTTTTCTCCTTCTCAGTCTTTCCTTTAACCTAGCTGACATTTTGGCTCGATGAGTCCTTTGCAAGCCTGGTACATCGCCTAATTCTATCATTTAATAGAAATAGTGAAGGAGAAGGGTTTCTTGACTGCTCCAGCCCTGGGAGATGCTGCTCACAGCAGAACAGACTGCTGAGGGGAGGAGCGCTGGTCATCCCAACAGCACCCCATAGCCCTATCAACATTGCAGGTTTGATTTCCCGTGCCCCCCGAAGAAAGCTGCACACAAGGCTATTTCACGCTTTCTTACAACCCGCTCAGCTGCTGCAATCAAACCTGAAAACCCAGACTTCCAAAAGCAGCGTGCTGTGCAATGGCCGCAGTACGTGCACCCACACACCCCTGGGGTTGCAGGGGCTGATTCTTGTGTATGAGAGCCCTGTGGGGCACAGCCTGTGTCATCGGATCCCTCTCTGCAGCCGGGGCACCGACATACAAGGAATGAGGAGCACTGCAGTGACTACCAGGAGAGGACACCTAACTAAACCCTATTTTTAAAGGTGTGGTTGAAGAAAGCAGTACAGCCATCCATTTCCTATGTAATAGGGCTAATTTTAGCACAGCAATTGGCAGATTGAGCTCAGTATTCTTCCTGTTTTCCCTTTTAGGTAATAAACTGGTAAAGCCTTGGGGTTCAGGCAACACTGCGCTAACGAGCTCTGCCGCTCTTT
>NW_009648963.1:1295525-1300759 GCF_000708025.1 Charadrius vociferus | reverse complement strand
TGTCCCTGCCTGCACAGTGCTCTGCAACAGCAGGACCAGCCCTGCTGAGCCCTGGCATCCACAGCCCACCACCCCAGGGCAGGGGTCTGCAGGCTGCTGAGATCCCACACGAGGTCCCCCTCCCATTCCTACACCGATACTCTCTGTTTTGTGGATGCCCAGGCATTTCAACCATCCTACTGCCTGTAGGACTTGTCTTTTCCCATCAACTTTCACAGACGCCCAAGATGCAGAGACCTCTGGCTGCAGCCCCAAATTCTCCCCTTCTGCAGAACTGGGCCGCCATTGCTGCCATGTCTCCAGGTACTGCTAAGATCTTTCCAAGCCTGCTGCGTTGCTGTTAATTTTTGTGCTGCCTGTACATGGCAGACGTGCTGTGGCCAGGTGCTGAGCTGTCTGGAGAAGGGCCTTTATTAATGAACGTCAAGAGGACGGGGCCAGACTCTTTTCAGTGGCGGCCAGCAACAGGACAAGGGGCAACGGGCACAAACTGGAACACAGGAAATTCCCTCTAAACATAAGGAAAAAATTCTTTACTTTGAGGGTGGCAGAGCACTGGAACAGGCTGCCCAGAGAGGTTGTGGAGTCTCCTCCTCTGGAGTTACTCAAAACTTGCCTGGATGTGTTCCTGTCCAACCTGCTCAAGGTGAACCTGCTTTGGCAGGGGGGTTGGACCAGGTGATCTCCTAAGGTCCCTTCCAACCCCAAGCCTTCTGCGATTCTGTGTGAATAATAACACAAGCTGTAAACAGTAGGAACTGGTGGTTCTGAAGAAGGTGTCAGCAGAAGTACGGTACGTATATTGTTTGTCAGCTGGATGGCTCAATGTGTGTGCACATGCTGAAATACACATGCTCCAAGGTTAGCTGTGACCTCTGGCACTGCCATAACACAGGTAAAACCAATAATTTTCCCAGTTTTATCAGGAACGGGGTTTGGGCTTGGGCCCTTTCCTGTCAGTGCCTTCAGCCATTTCTTTGGGCAAAGATGGTGCTGTTTTGGTGACGGCTCTTGGCGCAGCCTCCTCTGGATGTCTGCAGTGCTCCAGCCTTCCCTCTTGGGCAGCCGGTCTGAAATCACCTCTTCAACCACGAGAAGGGGTGCAATGGCACTGGCTGGTGTGATGGTGCTGCCGCTGAGGCCTGCCGTTGGCACCTGTGTGATGGAGGGCTGCAAAGTCTGTTACATGTAAATGATGTTCTGAAGGCCCAAATAGATAAATATTAGAGTTGTTGATGAAAGGAAGCAGTGCCAGCTGCTTTTGGCCAGCAGAACAGGAATGTGTCCCGTTGCCTCAGGATGAAAAGGCTTTGGATGCTCAGGGCTTGCAAAAATTAGAGGGAGGAAGCGCTGGTAAAGGTATCTGACACATGTTTGCTTCATTCATGGAAAAATTAACCTTAATTATCCAATTTATAAATCAGCTTTAAGTGGAAGGGCCCCTCCTCACCCCCCACTGCTGCATATTTGGGGGATTAAGTTGTTTGTTTTCAGTGATAAATTAGAAACATCTGCTTCCGCTGACATGCTGGAAAGGAGGCACGTACAGCAAAGAGGCCGGCCGGGCTGCTCTGACACTGGGGGAAATTGGTACCAGGGCAGGGTCCTGCCAACCTCTGCCATGGGGTCCATAAGGATCAGGCCCTCTCTCCTCTGCACGGGGGCTCGATGGGGCAGAGGAGGAGCATGGCTGTGGCTGGGCTTGCTCAGGATGGTTCTGGAGAGGTGGGAGCAGCAGTGGGTGTCTCCAGCAGCGTGCGCTCGGCAGAGCCTGCCTTTTAAGGGTGTCTTGGCAGTTCTTCCGTGCAAGCGAAACTGTGTCTGCTATGGGATCGTCAAGTCTTACTGTCAAGGAATCCAAGCCTCGTGCCAGAGTTGCCGCAGAGGTTGTTCAAGCGTGAGCAACGATGGCAGTAAGCAGTCTGGCCACCCCTTCTGATGAAGAAAATGGTGCTAATTGAGGGAACAGAGACATTTTACAACCCTGCTGTATCTCCATGGAGGTGATACAACTTCCCAGTTGCCAAGACAGGTTGGAAAGAGCTGAGACACACCACGTCAAAGCATTTCCCATGGGCTTTCGCCTCATGCAGGAGGTATGAAAACAACCCTCCTGGCCACAAGCCAGTATTTGCAAGAGTGGAAAGCTGGGGTTAAACCCTGCCAGATACTGAAAACCAAGTATAGCCTGGGCATCCATGGAGCTGCACCCACAATGCACCCAGTCTGTGTATTCCCTTACACCACCCTGCTGAAGGGAACCATGAGACTTGCTTTAACTTTGGTGTGGCCTGGATCCCACTGCAGGGTTTTAATACCCTGCCCTATTGAGCTGCAGAAGCAGATGTTTTACATGCACACACAAACACACACACTGATCAGATATGTTTTACAGCTGTTGGCAATCAAAATTCTCAGATGGCAGTACTGGTCTGCAAGGACAGAGCATGTCTGCAGAACGGGACAACTGGAGATGCTGGGAGGCTTCTGACAACTCCTGTTCCCAAGATGCCCTCTTTTCCTGACTGGATATTTTCTCCAGGTGGGTTTGAGAGTTATATGCATTTAACCAAGATTTTTGGATAATTTGTCAGAGCAAGAAACCCCAGGCAGGTTCAGTGCACAGTCTCAGACCCGCTGTACAGTACAGGTCCTACGAGTTGGACACCTCCTGGCAGCGCAGGAGGTACCATTCTAGTGCGACGCAGTGCAATGTATGTGTTTTTCTGTCTGACAAATTCCAGGCACAGAAGTTTTGAATAGCAGTTCTGCCCAAAGCAGACTACAAAATCAGGACTGAGATGTGTGACCTGTCAGCAAGCAGCGAGCCATCCTAGGCAGTCCTGCAGACGAAACTCTCAATTCTCCTTAAAAAGCTGAAGGCGACCTCCAATGCAGCCTCCAAACCCCCATTCTGATGCAAAGCGGCATAATGCAACTGTAAAGCATAAAATATGGTGGAGTGCAGCTGGTCCCCCTTCCTCTAGAGAAACTAAAAAATACCTGCTGCACACCCACAGACCTGGGTGTGCAGCAGATCCCCCCTGAGACCTGGGGGACCAGCCCTGGGCAGAGAGGACCTGCTCCCTCTGGGGGTGCAGGCAGGAGGGAGGGGAGATGTAGCAAGACAATCTGTTTCACAGCTAGCCAGGAGCACTGACCCTGCTCATCCTGCCAAAGCTCTTTTCTTCTGCCTTACTGCCCGTGTTACTTGATCTTTGCATTCCTGTGGGGGGCACTTAGATACATGATGAAATTGATGATGATGAATCAGGAAAGGAAAGTTTGTTTTTTTTTTTCTTTTCCCTTTACCCAAGCTGGGGAGAGAAGTGAAAATTTCCTTTTTCCAGGAGAGGAGAGGGAGCTGTGACCTGGACTCCAGGCCTTTATGGGAACTGCTTTGCTGGAGTATAGGCCATCCTATTCCCACACCCAAAATCACTACCTGTCCTTGGAATGATTTGTCGCTGCCTCACTTACTCACTGGTAATCAGAGGTCATCTGCAGATGTGCATCATCACTTTCTAGCAGGAGTGTCTGCAGAATAACAGAAACAGGAACTCAGGAGAGGCCAAAGCAGCCTTGGTTGGGAAATCAGCTGCCAGGAAGCTTGAGGGTACTGCTGCCTTCCCACACCATTTAAGCAGGGGTTACAGAACGGCACATCAACCACTGTTGCTTCAGGGAGGAAAGGCTGCCATCAGCGCCCCCCCCCGCCCCGAGAAGCCCCCAGTGAGGAGGTGCTAGAGAGGGAGCCTCTGGGTAAACAAACAGATACACCGGGAAAATGGAAGAGCTATGAGAAGGAGGATACCAGATTGGTAATTTACAGGAGGAAAAGGGTAGAGGAACTGAAGAGAAGCTGGAGACAAGTAAAGATGTGTGGGACTGGGAGAGCAGCTAAAGCAGGGCTGTGATCAAAGACTTGAGGTTTAGGACCAAAAGAGGAGAGGCTCTGGAAGGTAACCTTCAGAGCACATCCGTGCAGAGCTGGATCTCATAAAGACTCAAAGGAGCCAATTGGTCTGTTGAAAAAAACCCAAATGACATGCTGTCTGGAATAAGCAATGGATGCAAAAACGTAACCTAGGTGTTTCACTGTTAAGTCCCAAAGAAGCCACTTCCACTGTTTAGTAATGGTGAAAAGGGACTCGAAACAGCAGTCTGGGATGTGTCGGCGAGGGTGGGATCAATCCCCAGGTGCATTGAAGCACAGCAGGCCGGCGCTGTGCAGGAACATCAATGCGAGGCTAGCAAGGCTGGCGTAACATCAAGTTTTTATAGACTGCTGAAAAAGGAAAAGACTTTTGGTCCTGAGTCGTAACTGCTAGCAAGAATAGCAGATGCATGTTCCAGCACAGGGAGCGTCTCCCTCCAAGAAAAGGGAGAGTTTTCCTGGACAAATCCAGAAAAAGTTCAGGCTTCTTTTTTTCCAAAGGGTGAAAAAGAAAAGGAAGCCACTCTCTCGGCAGCTCACAGATCAGTTGCCCCTGTGCTGAGGTGACGGGATGCCCACGCTGGCCTGGACCCAGCCATGAGGCCCATCAGACCAACAGAAAGAGGTGGGGCGAGCAGGCTGGACACACACCTCTTCAGCCCTTCGAGCCCTCCTTGTTTTTATAGCGTTGTCACTCCCTGTTTTTATTGCACATTTTTTAAACTACATTTCAGGTCCCGCCTACGTTATTAATATTCTCTCCACTCTCCTTTTTTTTTTTTTTCCTGAAAGAAAAATATCTTTATTGAAAGAATGTAGCAAAAACTGAGAGAAATAAAACAGAGCGCGTGAATTGCAACACATCCGAAAAAACCATCCCCTTACTGAACAGTTCCCTTCCTTCCCCAGCTTTAACCTCAGGCTCTCACCAGATGTTCCTGCTTGTTGCAGGGTGTCTGATTTTGGGTTCGGGGTCTCTCCAAAGGGGGAGAGGAGAGGGTAAGCTGAAGATAGGATGGGTGGCCTGACGGTGTCCAAACACAGTCAACTATCTCCATTAAATCTTATTCGAGATTTGGCTTCCACTTCTGTAGGCTGCACCCCATTTGGGTCTGAGAGACACGATACTCACACAGATGAGGAAGACAAATCCAGTAGATAGACTGAAGACAAGCCAATATGTTTAAGCCAGCACAACATATGGACTCTCACATCTCTCAGCCTAGGAAAGATTGCTCCCCACAGATTTCTTCTAGGTTTGCCCAGACTAAGTGAAACACCCCAGCCAGTGAGACTT
>NW_009648963.1:1293843-1295513 GCF_000708025.1 Charadrius vociferus | reverse complement strand
CCTCTGGATTATTTTATAACCATATACATCTTGCTGCCAGGGTCTTTTTTCCATTATACACAGCCTATTCTTCCCCTTTAAAAGTGGTCCACATTATCCTCTGTGATAAGACTTGGTTTTATACTAAACAGTTCTGCCTTCCCAATGCATACACTTCACAGAAATATGTGGACTGTTTGATCATATGGTCCTATCACCGCCCTCCCCCACCCCCCCATCCCCCATCCCCCAAGGTTCAATGAGACCATAAAGTATCTTTGAAGACTTCAGTCAGGTCCTCTGCCGTTCTGCTTTCACTGCTTTGAGCTTTCCCATCTGCATCCAACACCAGGTGAGGCTTGAGGCTAGATGCCCAGGAACACTGCTTTTCCAAAATGAAAACTGAATTCTCATCTATGAAGAACCCGAACAATTTACTTCAGCATTGTGAAATCAGAGTAATCTGGATTTCTTCAATCCAACAGAGAAACAGCCCTACTGATCTGCATGTATTACTTTAGAGAGACTGTAAGCAGAAATGAATACCTTTTGCTGATAGTTGCAGACCAACGCCTATAAGTAAAATGGAAATCTGGCCAGTAATTATCTCACTTTCAGCCTTTATTTTCCAGGTATGATCATGAAGATGAGTCTGCAAAGCCTCTAGGTTTCTCTGCCAAAGTTATCACATAACTGCTTTGCTGTCCTTTTGACTAACGAAGAATTCGCTTCAGCAGATTACATGGAGTTTGACAATCTTGCATCTGTGACAAGCAACCTCTAGGAATCAGAAATACTATGTTTTTTTACTGCCTCTTATTTGTATAAAAGGGTGCAGGCTTAGGATTTTCACTCCCCTGTAAGGTTAAGGTTTTCTGGCCAATCTAAATTGTAATTTTATTATCTGCAGTGTCTCTCTCTGGGACCATGGTTGTTATTCAATCATGCAATAACGGTAAGCGTAATGTTGCCGTAGCATCTGTTTAAGGACCCTGGAAATTAGGCTTACCAGCACATGGAACAGACCTGTGAATGGTCATGTCACAGAGAATTAAGGATATGTCATCTCTATCACAGTGAATGGGACAGAGGATCTTCTCCTGTAGGCACTCAAACCCAGCCTTCAGGACACTGCTTATATGTGGATTTCCACCTACCCTCTCACCTTGCCACTGTGACTGAACTGTAAATAAGTCATCAGTGAAGCGTGGAGGTGATGGAAGAGATGAAATAATATGAAGACCGTGTTCTTTGTTTGCATTATTGCCTGTTGTTGCTGCTGAGCCAGAAGCAGTCCCTGTGGCTGAGATACTCAATTTCAGAAACCATCCTGTCTCCTGAGTCACTAAGCAGTATGGGGCAGGACCAGCCACCACCTTCACTATCACCTACCCGTCAGATCAGTGGGGTATTGTGGAGGAAGGACAAGGAATAGGCAACTGAATGAGGGGAATACGCTTCCCAATCTCTACATCACATAGTTCTCACCCAGATGGCAGCTGATGGAGATTCCTCTGGCCCTGCCTTTGCACAGCTCGGCGAGGATCGTGATGGTGAGATTTTGTGCCACTCAGCACAAAATTTAACCCAGAGGCAGCTTCAAAAGGAACCAGGCTTTCAGGATCTCCCCCATGCCAGTGGGACAGGCATATCAGCTCTTCTACTTCCAATTTTTGCTTTTCCCCACTCTT
>NW_009648963.1:1275738-1293829 GCF_000708025.1 Charadrius vociferus | reverse complement strand
CTTTCCCCTGCCTTCTCTGCTCCATGTTTCTCTACTCTTAAATGAATTTTTTTTAGGTGGAGCGTGGCCCATGGGGACACAGCACCAGGAGGACCTACAGCCCTGCATCCCCACCAGGGAAAATCGGCTCCTGTAGCACAGCTGAAATTGTCCCAGGCCAGGTAAAGCGGGGAGCAGGCACTATAGGAAGATGGGATTTTCTGCCTGTTTAATGCACCATGCTATGTAATGCTGTAATTGTGTGATTTCTGAAGCAGGTTGCTGTTTCTCCAGCTGTCAGCGTTAGCAACTTTCCATAGCTTGCACAGCTCCAAGGGCTGTGGGTAATGCTGCGCTCACACCCATATTTTCCTAAAACTTCAGCCTGAAAAGCTTCATCATTTCCTTGAAAGTGAGTGGGTTAGAGAAATTAGCCACCATTGTGAGTATCAGGTTTTGGGCAGCTGGCATGCGGGCAAGCCTTGCCTCAGCCTCGCCTCAATAATGGCAACCAGAGACCCAGGGGAAAAAAGGGAGCAAGAAACTGCTAATCCATTTACACTCTCACCTACCCAGACCGAGGTTGTGTTTAATCACTTACGCTCAGCATTTCATTTATATTTAGCAGCACACATTCTCTCCGCAGTCTGCACATAGGCACAAAGCACACTGCTGGTAGCAGTGGAAGCCCAAAAAGTTAAATGACCTTGAAAAAAACCCAACCAAACAGAAGAAACACCCCAGCAAAATAAATGGATATATTTGTGAGAGTTTAGTAAGTTAAATGCAGGAGCTTAACTTTGCAAAAGCACAATCCTGAAGCAAAATGATTTATTTGCTATTTACAGATATTTTTTTTTTCAAAACAAGTTTCTATGAAACCATAGCAACAAAGGTTAAAGTGAAAAATTGGAACAATGCTGGAGTCATTCACAAGGGAAAAAAACAATAATCTCTGTTTTGGGTTGATGGAATGTAAGATTAAAGCTAAATAGACAGAAAAATTTAAAATATTTTAGGCAATTAAATCACCCTAAAGCCTTTTAAATTTAATTTTTTTTTTTTCAGACAATTGTGTTCTGGATTTTTAAAAAATCTGTCTGGTAACATTCTGATAGTAATGTTATGTGCATAAATGCCCGTTTATTACTCTTCTCTTACAAGACAAGATGCATAAACAGATTTCACTGAAGCTCTATTACAGTCAATTTCTAATGGAATCACATGTATCCCAGCAAAAATTTGCATTTTTCTGAAAGGTCTCTCTATTGTGTTCCCTTTTGCAAATGCATTTCAGAGAAGTCAGAATAGGAAAGTAGAATCAGTTACAACTTACCTTTATGCTCAAGTAGATGACATAGGATTTTTTTCGGGGAAAGCAATGCACTTCTTTTGGGTAGCGTCGTAAGAGTTGTAAATTCAAGCCAACGGGTAATCGTTGGTCATTCAAAATCCTTTAAAACAAATTTAAGTGCTGCAATGACAAGTAATGTACTTTGCGAAAACTTGCTTGATGCTTTTGTATTGAGTTTTGTAACTGTCTGTCTCAGCTAAATAAGCTCCCACTCCTTTCCTCGGATACTTGCCAGCTTTTCTAATTTAAAGCAACTGTGAGCTTGCTGTAAAACTCCTGCTGGAGGGAGCTCAATGTATACCACGGAGCAAGGAGCAAGCGTGTGCTCCAGACTGAAGCGGTATGACAGAGTCCCAACAGGACCTGGGGTATAGCCTCCCCGAGGTAACCTTATATCATCTTTGGAAAGCATGATAGGCTAACTTGTCTCCTTCTCAGTAAAGACACAAAGAGGAAAAAATCATGCTCTTTCTGGCATGTAGTCCCCTCAGCGTGGGATTTGGGAGGAGCAGCATCTGCCTCAAAGCGGAGGAAGAAGCAACAGCCTCAAATACACAAATCCCGAAGGAGCCTCGGCCCTGAATTGGCCAAAAGACTCCCAGTGTTTTTTAGAGGCACTGGTCCTTGGTCTGAGGCTTTGGGGACAGGTCCGAGGGCTTTCTCCTGGGCTTCCTCTGCTAATGCAATGTGGAGTGTCCTTCTCACAGGGGGTGGGACACCCAAGCTGAGGTTCGGGGCTGAGCACAACCCCAAACTGCTCCCTCATCTGATTTTGAAGAGTTTCAAAAGAAACTCATGGCGATGGCCCTGTCTTGTGAGACACTGTCAAGCTTTAAATAACAGAGGTTTGATTTGGAAATGCATCCACTTAATGGGGATGGCTCTGTTCTGCTTTGCTCAAATTAAGATAGGGGAGCATGTGAAATGTTGTTCATGCAGGAGAGTTGCTGGTGCCCGTGTCTAATTCCTCCTTTTTGCAAGGAATTTATTTCAACCACTTATGGTTGACACACAGGCTGTGCATTTATCAATTGACAGAAAAGGTCCCCCTTTGCAAATATGAGTGTTCTCTGCAGAGTAGCTAAAAGCCAACAAACAAAAAGCCAAATTATAAAACATTATTGTAATTTGGGAAATTTCAGTCCCTCAGCTTCCACATTAGTACTGTAACAAACTTTTGTCTGAAAATGAGAGTCCTGAAAAACCTATCTTAGACTGTGCCTGAAATCACTGAACGCTTTTGGAAATGCATCCAACCGATCTGCTGATGCAAAGGTGACATAAGGTTTATTGTAGTTGTTATTAAGTGACTTTGGCTTTACCAGCCTTATTTACTTGCAAAACTAATGCAAGTAAAGATGGAATCATTAGACTGAAATTTTCAAAGGTGTTTGGTGCTCCTGAAAGAAGAAATGAATCTTCTGCAACAAAACAAGCCAATGGCAAAATGCCACCTTTGAAGTGGCTATAAAAGATCTTGTTCATTTGAATGTTCTAATTTACATGACAATAAGATATTAAGTATTTCATATTTTGAATGTAGTGATAAAAACCAGTCTTGTGCATTCAATCAATATGGATAAAATACCACTACCAATGATGGGAGAAAGGGTTTAAGGAAAAACAATTTTTTTTTTTTTTTCTAGTGGAGTTTCATTCCAGTACTAAATGATAATAACCAGGACATAGAATACTCTGTTACAAAGTCATACAGTAATGTGAAAACTTCAGTATATGATTTGACAAGTCTTCATTTTTCCCCAAAGTATAGCTATCAGAGTATTTTTATTTTGTTTTGTGGATCCGCTGGTGGACTTGGATGCAGGTGGGCAACAGTGAAGTACAAATACCGTCCTATCGTGTCACTTAAATGTACTGTAGAAACGACCTAAAATGATTTCTGTATCTTCATTTTCATTTTATGATCAGGCATTAGACATATCATTTTAGGTACTGGCACCTCTGGAAACTTGCATTTGCATTCTTGTGGGAACTACCTAGAACTTTTAAGATCATCCAGAGAGCATTGCCTGCCGTTGTCCTCTTTCTGCTCCTGTTTAGGGAAGCGTGAGATGCTGCATTCTCTTCCTGATGAGTTTTTCTTAGGGAAGCAGGGCATGTTTCCCCTGTCTCATAGGAAAAAAAGCATGTTTTCTAACAGTCTGTGGAGAAGACTGGTAGACCTGGGCACTGGCATTCATACATACCTACCTCTGGACTGAGTCTTCCTCACTAACCTGCCTCATAGGAATATGACTAAGGACTAAGTAGCCATTAGTGAAGTAGCAAATAATATTTAACCCAGTAATTTTATAGCAGCAATAATAAAAATCAAATATTTCTTCTGAGCTGTGAATGTTTTATGCCCTCCAAGACTACCTGGACAGTTTTCTGTGGCCCACGACAGTTAAAGCACCAGCTGGCAGTTGATCTCTCATTTTATAGAGAAGGAGGCTCAAGGAGGAATGTGCAGTTAAAGCTTTATCAGAGGGTAAGGGACATGAGCTCCAACATAACAGAAGTCTTAAAAGGAAGGAGTTGAACTCATTTCTTTTGCTTACCAGACTTTTCAGATTGGAGGCGGGAGGCAAGAGTAAAAGTGGAGGAGAAACTGCAAAGCACTCTGCAGGGTTTAAGTGTTCAACAGAAAACACAGGTTGAATTTTTTGGAAGAAAGGTTTTATTTTTATAGGGTTCCTCACTGGTGCCTGTGATAGGCTTATTTCTAATTCCTCTAAAGTGACAATTCTAGGCAAGTATTTCATATTTCAGCACTTCACTAGAACATTGATTTTCTTGCTTTTGGCTTTGTCTAGATGCAGCTGTGTTAGAACGGAGCTGCTCGCCACGGCAGCTGAACTGGGAACTGCTATTTGGCATTCATGTCCTCACAGGTACAACACAGCAACTAACATAGAAGTTAGGAAAAAAGGAATCATTCGTCTCGGAGAAATTTCAAAGGGGAGGAAAATGCCTCTTGCCCCACCTGTGAGTGCAATTCTTCATATGTTCCTGTATGTGTGGACATTTGTTGCTTAACAGATTGTTGCATCTTGAAGACAGAAAACGTGAATCCATGTATTAGATGCATGAGTCAATGTGCTCTAAGGAATATAGCTGTCACACCCTTGACAAATTGTCATCTTTAATCCTCTCATGTGGCAAGCAGCTGGGACTTTTTCCTGGTGACATCTTTAAGTCCTTTCTCTGACCAAAGTGTTTTAAGATTCAGCAGGTTCTAATAAGTATCAAGGAAGTTTCCAGCACAAGTATCTGAACCAGGAATCAAACACAATCCTTCATCTGCAGTGAACCACTAAGAAGTTGATTTGCTGGCAGGAAGGAATTATGACTTTGTGGCATGAAAAAGAGAAGTATCCTTTGATGCTGGGATTTGGCATTTTCCTGTGTTATGGCTGAATGCATTTACATCCAGATAATAGTTCAATTGCCAAGACGTGAATGTAACTGCTCAGGATTCATCTTGCTTCACTACTGAGAGAATGAGCAGGTTTATATGGCACACTGCAGTCTAGGAGGTCACAAACCTGCTAAAAGCCAGAAGCCTAATTCTCCCTTCATACAGAGTGGTCTGAATGAAGACTGTCTTCATCTAGGTAAACAGAAATATATCATGGTCCAGTCGTGCTAAATGAGAAGAAATATCAGTTATTACATGGAAATATGATGTCAAAACACATAGAAGTTTTTGCTTAGTTTGGTTGCTTGGGCGGGTTTTTGTGGGTTGTTTTGTTGGGTTTTTTGTTGTTTAGGTTTTTTTTTTTTTTTTTTTTAATAACTAGCCCTTGGCATTTACATCTTGGTCAGTAGAAGAGTTAATAAGGTATTCCCAGGATGATAACACAGAAATAGTGAAGAAAGAGATCAGTGTGAAAACTTCACTAAATTCAAGTATCACTATTAAGGAAACAGAAGAGGGAGGGATGGGTGGTCTGCTTTTAAGGGGTCCTGCTTTCATGACTCCCAGTTGGTGCAACCATCTGGAGATGCCCAACAAGTGAATGGCTGCAGGATGGGGATGCATCAATGACGAACAGCTCACGTCTAGATGACTGGGCAGCTGCTGGGGCTGCACACCTCAGAGAGGCATCTGGGTACCAATGGATTAACTCCACATGCATTTTTTATCTGTACAAGATGCAAAGTGCAGTTCTAACAGGACCTGTGGCTTTTCAAATTAGTATAACTTATTCTAAGCCTAAATTTGCTAGAAAACACTGTCAAAATCTCATTTACCCAGTGAGATTACCTAACTAAAGACACCTCTGCTCTGCACCTCCATTCAATCATTAGTCACCAAGGTAAAACTAACATGTAGGGTTTAAATCTTATCTGCTTGGAACAGCTTGGAACAACTCTGCTATACTAGCTGTTTTGAAATTTAATGTTATTTGTTGCAAGCAGTACAGCACATTACATTTCTTACCCTTCAGTGAGTCAGATCACCCCCGTGTTAAGGGCTTGGAGTCTTAATGGGGCAGAGCATTGCAGCTCCATTGCCTCCACTACACATCAGCAATTGAAAGTTTAGTTGGAGTTTTACTTTACCTGCCTACGCCTCCATATGATGATGGAGGTGTTTTTCCTGCTGTTTTTTTCTCTTGCCTTTTCCTTCCACAGCACACTTTCCCTGTAGGAGTCTCAAACACCAGAGCCCAGACTTGCAAAGATGTTTTGATGCGTCAGGCCATCACTGGGAACCTAGTAAGATTTGCAGGGCTCCTGAAATGAGTGGAGGCTGTTGTAAACTGCCAATATCTGAAAAAAGCAATGCTGTGTCTAAATCTTCTGTCTTATTTTCTCCCGGTTAGTCTTTTTTCTCAAAGCAGAGAGAGTGACCATTGTGCCAGATGAAGACCAAAGTATCTGTTCTCCAAATGCTGGACATTTGTGTTACTCAGAAAGTGTCAGGTTAATATCACTGGGCACAGGTCCTTCCTCAAAGTTAACAAAACAAGGTCTACCTTCACATTACCTTGAGTGGGAGTTAGGACCCCACATTGGCTGAGGTGAAGCCCCTTCACAGGTTATAGAGATATTTCACTAAATGCCCAGCTTTTTCTTTCTTCCAAATCCACACAGTCTGGGATGGAAAGAGAAATAAAGTCCACATCTGTCAGTTCACATCCCTTTCAGAGCAAGATTATTGCCTTTGCGTCGTGGGTGGCTGTACGGATGTACCCTCCAGAGGCACCACAGCTTCCTCTCCATGAGGTATCAACTTATCGCTCTCCTTTATTTTGGAAGAGGAAATAAGCTACCAGTTTATCTATCTTCTACTCATATTCACTAGATGGAATGAAAACATGCTTGGTATTCAAGATAGTGTAATAAGAACGGCTTATATTTATTTCTCTTCTGCCAAGTGCAGTCAAGCAACAACTAAAGATAAGACTGAAAGTAACGGAGGCCCATTTAAAATTAGCACACATACTGATTTGGAAGGATTGGGAAACCGGAAACCAAATACTTCCTTTATTATTAACGTTAGTAATATTATTAACATTTCCCCTTCCCAGGTGTATTGAGTTTTTACATGCCAGAAAGCAAGCTCTGCTGTCCCCTCGTCAGTGCTTTGCTGATAACGGTGAAGTTTCCACAGCCCGGCTGCTACTATCATGTCATGGGCAGGAATTCCCCAGCAATACTCACCAAAACATTAAGTCCTAAGCGTCCATGCAGTTATTACAATGAAGGCCTGTTGGCATTGCAGACCACAGAGACCATGGCAGCAGCAGTAGACAAGCACTCCTGCCCTCCTGCGTGCACTGCCCAGGACTAAAGGTTATGTTTCGACAAGCCCCTCATTCAAAACTCTTATGAAGAAGAATGCTATAGCGGTTCACAAAGGTTAACAACATTTTGCTGCTTGCACACATCAATCTTAATTTACTTTAGCTGTTGACACAAATCTATTCAGCATCACAGATGCAAACTACTTATTTTTGTTCTCTTCTCTTTCAGTGGGATAGTGCAGGAAAGAACTTTTATCCTGTTTCATATTCCACAGGGCTACGCATGTAGCACTTCAAGTCATAAAGAAATCATTATCAGCTTGAACTACTTTCTAGTTTCCTTATTTTGTTTGTTCAAAGAGGAAGTTATCCAATTTATTATGCTTGGTTTATCTGGAAGCAGTCTGCAATGTGCTAGCTGAGTGCTTTGACCTTTTGCATATTCTGTAATTGATTGGTTTGGCCATCCATCTTCTCTACTTGTTGAAACCCTCACTTAGCAAAGAAAGGCCAACAGCCAAGCCTGCGTGAAAAATGTGACGCAAAAGGAATCAATTAAGAACAGGGTATATTTCATTGTATTTCCCATAGACACTGAAGATTATGCAGAATTTGAGAAGTTCCCTGAGGTGCCTGGACTTCACAACTGCTGACAAATTATGACTATATTACAGTATTTTGATAAATCTTTTTGGGAAAAAATAATAATCTTGTGGGATCCCATCATCTTGGTACAAAGCAGTTAATATTCCTGTTTCTCACAGTGATCTAACTTCTGCTGTTGGTCTGTCCAGTTTCTTTCTGACTATCTTGCCAACTCCTTTTAATTTAACATAGCTAAAACCAAATTCTGTATTTTCCTTCTCTGATTCCCTGTAACCTATTACTTTTGACTATTCCATCCTCACTTTTGCCCAGGAATGTGAAGAGGGGGAAAAAAAAGATAGAGATGAACAAGCTGATACGGAGTTAGGATTTTAATCACAGCTTTCAGGGAAGTTTCTCCAGAGTATGCCCACTCTGCTGTGCCCACACACATGTCCGGATTTGCCTTCCTACTAGTTATGTCAAACAACCGTCTGTCTGCCTGCCTCTCATGAAAGGCTTATCCCCAGGACCGTTCAGGGTATGCTGCATTCCCAGCCCCAAACTCCTGAACAAATACAGGGCGAGTGCTACGTTCATTTTAACACAAGAATTGCTAGTGTTGGGAATGGTTACCCAAAGCAGCCCTAGAAGGACAAGTGGGAAAGAAGATCCACCACCTCCAGATGAGGGACCTAATCACAGGGCTAAAGTGCAAATGAGGCTCCTATTTGCTCAGTGACCCTTGGATTGACAACTTCTCCTCTGCAGCGTGGCACAGCTTCAGCAGACGGGTAGAGGATGTCCTCTGGGCAGAGGAGCCCATAGCCTGGCAGTCAGGACACCCTCCTGAGCAGCAAGAGGTCTAGACTTGAACACCTTCAGGCTCAGGGTAGCTCTCAACCTGCATATAAAGCTCCCCTGGATAAATGCTATTTATGCTATCAAGCCCTTGGATGTGGAGGGCTGCACCTATTCTAATCGTGTTTTACAACGAGTGAGTTCTTCAAAATAAAGGAGGGGCGGAGAACATCACAAACCTCTCAAAGTGGGATTTATGAAAGTGTTTTGCTTTGGAGCTCTATTGGCCTTGAGCATAGGTGAGAAAACTTGTTGTGAAAGAAATTCAAACACCCAAAAAGTTAATTTTTAAGTGTACATGCGTGACAATTTGTGCTGAAATGTTGGCAGTCCTGTCCAGACAGAAATACAGCATTTGGATGAGTCTCAGTCCAGTTACTCAGTCTCAAAACTCATGATTAAGTTCTAGCAGCTAGTCACTATAGTAAAAGAGAATTGAATAAGAAGCCTGTATATCTCCAATAAACACGGGAATTGTACTGAGTTCATGCAATGAATAACCAGGAAGACACAAGCATATAAAAAATAGACACTTGCTTTATCTGATGAGAGTGGTTTGTATGAATGAAGAAACCGAAAAAGTTCCTTCCTTGAAGAGGGGGAGTTTTTCTACACAATTCAGAAAATGTCCTGCCTTCTGTCGTGGTTTAGGCCAAATTGGCTACTGGGGACCTGGGGGACCCCAGATGGGACTGACAGATGCTCCCTTCTACCCCTCTTCAAAGAGAGAGGCAGAGGAGGAAAAGGAGACTTATGAGTTTAGAAGGAAGAGAGCTGACCCTTTGATCCTCAGCTTTCATACTGAGCATGAGGCAGATGGGATGGAACACCCCGTTGGTCAGTTTTGGGTCACTTGTCCTGTCCACTCCTCCCTGCAGGTGGGACCCCACCACGCTTTTCCGCTTCCGACCCTCCAACAGGCAAGTAACAAAGTTGGTTGGCCTTGGGTGTTATGGCAATAAGTATAAGCAAGAGCCCCTCTGCATACCATGCCTGGGCATCAGCTATAAACATTGGTCTTATCATTGAGAGAGTGAACATTGTCTGCACAATATGCTGTTAATTTCAGTAGTTAGAGAGGCCCAGCTAAGGAGCAAAGTTACTGAACAAAATTGGTTCCGTTTTACCTCAAACCAGGACACCTTCCAACCTACCCAATGTGGCCCGTGATCCATGCATCTCTCAGGCAGAAAGGGCGGCTGCCGAGTGCAGCCTAGTGTTCACACCACCAGCCATTCAGCCAGCCAGTCCATCACAGAGCTGCCTTCATAACCCGGCAAATACCAGCCTCGCGCACGAGGCACTATATGGCTCTCCCTGCCTGCACATGCAGCTGGCTTGGTTTTGAAGAAAGCATTGTCTGACACCCTCCTGCAAATGATTCGAGGGTTACTCCAGGATAAAATGGCAATTGCTTAAGAAAACCAAACACTACATATGGATACGCATGTATATTCATTTCTGCTGTTCCTTCTCTGGTTGGATGATAGTCTGTTCTTCCGGCTGCTAAACTGCTGTCAGAGGGTGGCATTTCTTTTTTAAAATGCTCTTTAATTTAATGGAAAGAGGATTCTTTTAATTGTTAATTGAGACCATCCCCCAAAGCTAAGGCAAAACAAGAGCAAGGAGGCTGAAGCTCCATTAATTACAGATGGCATCGTAGTACAGCAGTGGAGCAGGATGCAGCCTGCGTTACCAGCAGATACCTAAGTAGAAGGATTCAGCATCAAAAACAATCACTTAAGCTCAGACTCTTCGGAAAGACTGGAAACATCCATGCCATTAAATTTCTGTTCATAAAACTTTATTGTCTATGGATGCCTTTCCAAGTGAGTAGGCTGTTGGCTATACGCATTTCCTGACCTACTCAAGTTCTCTGACACTAATGGTAACAAAATATAGCTGGTAACTTTCTGAAATGAAAGGTCTGATTCAGAACAAACAAATCACTGCTGTCACAATTAGCTTTGACTACTTAAACCTGCTGAGGTAGCATTAACAGCACTGACTGCAATGAGCGATTTATCTTAAAAAGCTGGAGCATTTATTTTAGTTAGCAGAAAAGCCTTTCTTTCATGCAGAGATGTGTCAGAAAGGCCAGAAGTTTAAGTCAGGGACTTCAGCAGGCACAGCTGAAGGTTTTAATGCTCATCCTAAATCTCCAAGGTGTGCTGCCACGGGGGAGACCTACTACTACCTTTATGCAACTGAGTATTGTTACTAACAGAAGACTGGGGCACAGGCCATAGGGGTTCACGAATATCTGGTTTTCAAATATGCAGGTGTTGGGGAACCAGCTATCGCAGGGTGCAATCCAAAAGGCAGGCTGAGCTTATCTAGGAGTACCCTGCTGCCAAAATAGGGTGTTCACCCCCCAGCATCCTGCCCTGCTGAGCTGTGCGTTTCCACCACTTGTCCTCCCACTGACTGGACACCTTCATGGGCAGATTCAGCTCATTAAGCTGACATAAATTCACCCAGCAAGAACTTGCCCCTTTCTTCTGCCAAATGAACCAGCTGAAAGAGTTGCTGGAGGGCTCAGGATACATTAAAAGCAATGCAAAGGAGGGATGTGGCATGCGTGGGGCTGTGGCCACCGGCCCTGGAGGTGCCCACCCACACCAGGCTGCAGGTCGGACCCGAGTGGCTGAATGTGTTACCATCCATTGGTGTCACCACCCTCTTCTCTGCAGGCTGCCAAGCAAGTAGCAGTGGCGTATGCCGGGCTGTACAAGACACTGCAGTTCATGGCATGGTCCAGGTTTCAAGAACATGGCTGGAGGCAGTGATATTGCAGTCGCTTGCTGAGACAGGGAGTGCACAAGCTTGCCTGGATAGAGGGATTTGTTTTAGGTTTGCAGGACATTTTTCATTGAATTAAAGAAACAGAAACCAGAATCCATGAGTCGTTCCAGGGTTTTATTGGAGTGCCTCAAGCAGAAGGTGCTACAACCTTACAGTCTCTTCCCATGGTGTCGTGGCTTTCAGCATCCCTCTCTGTGGGAGGGATGGAGGCTGCCCAGCCTGGCTGCTGGGGCATCGCACCAGGAGAAAAGACTTGGAAACACTGCTCCTTCTTACCTCACTGCCACCATCGCAAAGCTCGGTGCTGGGGTGAAGGTGCTGTGCGGATGGTGAGAAGGTGCCGAAGTGGCAGCGGGGAGCAGCCTAGAACTGGCTGGTGGGATGGTATGGTTTCGGCCAGGCCACGGGGACAACAGCTCACACGCTCGGCCAGATGGTGTTAGTGGAAAAAGGAGCGGGAAGGGGAGGAGAGGAGCACTAACACTTTCCTTCCCGCTGCCGGGAACACGTGGCTCTGCAGCTCCACTGCCCAGAGATGGGAGACAGCCCCCTGCCAGAGGCCGGGTCCCCCCTCTCCATCCTCACCCAGCCCTCCGGCTCAGCCTGCACCGCTTGGAAATGAAGGTACAAATGTAATAGGAAGAACAGCAAGGAATTTGGAAAATCCTGTGACACGGCAGAAGTTGGAGCGGTAACAAGCCCAGAAAGCTGCAAAGACCATCACCGCCATGCTGCGTCCCCAGCGAAGGCAGGAGGCTGTTTAACTAGCTCACTGCAGCAAAGAAGAGAGCATGCAGTCTTAAATGAAAAGATGTGTGTATATGGGTATGGAATTCTAAAAAAAAAATAATACAGTCTTCTATAACCTTATTTTTTTATCCTTTTGCATGTGTGTTTCCTAACCACTTGCTAGTTCAGTCCATCTATAGTGAATAAACAGACCAATATTTTGGAATCTGTTTTTAATTACAGTGTTGTTTCTTTTTAATGATGAAAAATGAGGATATCCTTTCTCTGTACCATGTGACCTGTTTTCTATAGGGTTTCTATTTTAAAAATTTCCAAATATCTTTCTTTTCTGGTTCCAAAATGTCACTGTTCTCCACCCCTTATATTTCCTGGACAGCATCTTAACTCCACAGTAACTAATTGCGCTGTGAATGTATTTATCCTCGCAGATACAAGAGAGACCTCTAATTTCCACAGTGCTGTTTTCCAAAATTTCTTGAAGCTTCCCAAGTGACTCCAGACAAACAACCCAGGAGTAATAGTGCCGCAAGGCAAAAGAATTACATCATTAGGAATTACTAAGAAATCGTGAACCCAATCTCTTTTTGTGATAAAGTTTCTTTGTGCCTCTTTGCGGCATTTTAGAGGGGTCATTAAGGGTTACTCTGCCAGGGCAGAAGTACCTGAGTGGACTCACACATATGAGGCTCATCTTTGAGAGACAGAATTACTTTGGTTCCTAAATGACCCTGAATGCTGAAAGCACGACCACAGCTTTAATTATCATTCTTTGATACCCTCTCTGCTGCTCAAAGCCTGTCCTTAGTGTGAGATCGGAGCACCTGAAAACTAGAACCATTTTTATAGAGTATTTTTGCTATTTTCAAGCAGATATTTCTCCCCACTTTCTAAATTTCTTTTAAAGAACCTTCAGAATCACTTCTCCCAAGCAGTGAGGGTAAAATGCTTTTCTCTCCCAGAACACACAGGTTTAACCTCTGAAGATGTGAAACTCCGAAGTGTCCTTTGGGATTTTAGGGAAACTCCCTTCCTGGCCACCAAAAACTATCCCTGCAGAGGCCCTCGGATGCTGTAAAGGAAGCACATTTGAGGACACATGGTATCACAAAACTCACAGAACTGTAGAAAGAGAGGCAGCCAAAACAGCTAAGGGAGGCGGGGAGGGACCCACGTGCGTCGGAGCCGCTTTTGTGCTGCAGAAACCCGAGAAGGAGCAGAAGCAGCAAACCCTGCCTGGATGGGATGTTTCCCTGGCTGTGTCCAACCGCTGGTGATGCCAGCGAGAGGACTTCCACTGGCATCAAGGAATGTGAACTGGGGGAGAAGGGCATCCCACAGGCGCAAGTGTGCACTCCCCCCCGGTGTTGCACACTCACCCAGAGCTGGCACGTGGTACCTGGTGCCACTTTCCCAAAGCTGAAGGCCACCACGCTGAGGGACAGGCTATCCTCCACCCTGGGTCCCCTCCTGATGTCAGTGTGGAGTGCAAGGAGAAATGGCAAATTTTAGAGGGGATGAGGTATCAAAAGGGTTTGAGCATAACTTGCTAAGAAAGAAGTATTTTTTTTCTCATAACTTCTTGGTTAAAATTAGTATTTTTTCCCCTCCAACATGCCACAAGGCCACGATTACAGCTTAGTACATTTTGCTAGTCATGCCAAGAGAGGGAACATGGCTTGACCTTTCCCCTTACATACTAGCGTATACACAAGGAAATAACTCTATCTGACCACTTCCCTCTATTTTCCACGAGCCAAACTGCTCTCTCTATGTTAAAATTTGTGTGCGTGTATGGTTGTTATCCACAAATAAGGGATCTGCTATTTTCAAACATCCCCATTTGACACCTTTCAATACTGAGTTAAAAAGTCTAGATAATTGTTTTGCAGCTCACGGATTTTTTTGGTTCAGCTGCCAATAGGGAGAAGTATTGGGCTACGCTGCTTTGAAATACTTATAGTTGCTTTTCTCTTTTTTTTTTTTTTTTCAAACAAACAAAAGGAAAAATGGAGGAGGAGGGAAGTCCTGCTTTGAGTTGGAAAAAAATATTAAATTTTTTGCACACTGATATGAAAAGACAATGAAGAAAAAATATTGACTGTCATGAAGTGTAGGAGACCAGCTCTTTCCTCTGCTTCAGGAGATCTGAATCCATTTTCCCTGCAGAAAAATACCCTGATGTCCAGCCATGAGGATATTCTTGGGTGCATCCTCTGAGTCTCTCTGACATAAGTTCAGCTTTACACAGGCTAGGTAAATGTTTTCTGCACTGGAGAGATTATTATTTTATCATTGAGAGGGTGAGGGCACACCCCAGTGATGGGGGAGGCTCCAGTTCCCAGTGACTCCTCCCGTGATTCAAAGAAAAATCTCAGCATGAGTTCACAAATTCTCATCTGCTGCTTCAAAATGATTTTATTTCAAGATATGTGAGTTGTTCCCCTGCCCCCTCCCCAAGGAGAAAGGAAAGGAAACAGAGTACTCTGCTTAGCTGTATTCCAGATAATCTGTCTGTTAGCTTAGTGGCTACTTTAAATTCTTTAGAGAAAAAAAAAAAGTGACATAAAAGCAACATTTGCTATTGTCACAGTTGAATTCTATGTGCAGAAATGATTAAATCAGTGCTCCCAAACCACTCACTGAGGGGAGTGTCTGCCGCTGAGCAATTAAGGAAAGTCCCTTCTTGCACAGATGTGTTGGATCAGAGAGGAAGATCTGCCATGCACAGGGCAGAGGGGCTGTGGGGATACAGGGGTGTGGGGATGTGGGGATATGGAGAAGAAGAGATGTGGGGATGTGCAGATGCGGGGATGTGCAGATGCAGGGATGTTGGGATGTGGGCAAGAAGAGATGTGGGGATGCGGGGATGTTGGTATGTGGGTACGTGGGGATATTGGGATGTGGGGAGGAAAGGATGCAGGGATGTGGGGATGCTGGGATGTGAGAAGGTGAGAGCCTCCTTCCCAACATGGAAAATCCTCATAGCTCCACAGAGACATCTGTGTGCCTGAGAATGAGTCCAGTTCCCTCTGCAGCATCAGTCTCTGCAACAGCCATCCAACCAATTTTTCCGTCAAATTAATTAAAGTCAACACCGTTAGAAAAACAAAACAAAACAAAAGAAAACAAAACAAAAAAAAAAACCCACAACACAAAAAGCAAAAAACCAAACAGCAGAAAACTGGCTGTGCTTGTAGCAGCTTCTTTGCTGCTCCAGATGAGAAGGGTTTAGGAACATGTCTGGGCTCCATCCTTAAGGAAACTGGCAAAGAATTGCCCGAGGCAAGCTGTGGGCACAGCCCTGGCTGCCCAGCCCTTCCCCACCCCAGGGGCTGCAGCCCCCCTGCCTGCCCCAGCCACGCTTGGCCACGGGGCTAGAGGAGATTCTGGGAGCCCAGGGAAAGAATGTGCTCCTTTTTCTGCCCAGATGCAAAGAAGTCTTTACAAAGGCTTGAAATGTAAAGTCTTCTCGCATTCCCATGCAGGGTGAGCAAGGCAAATAAAAAGAATTTTTTTTTCCCCTAAGACAAGTCAAAGGCCTTTCCATCACCTGGAGGTGAGATGAAAGAAGCATCCAGCCCCAGAAAGCCCAAGGTTAGTTCGTTCTCTGCCTGTTATTGCCCTCTGGTGGCAGTTTTGAAAATTCCAGCATGATTTTATTTGTGACTGGGACTGCCATTTAGTCCCCCATTGCTTTTATTTTTTATACTCTTCTTTTACAGTTTGCCTCTAATGTGTTTGACTGCATCGACAGATTAAGTAACCTCAGACTGGCGATGCAAAAACGTAATTGTGTGGGTTACCAAGCTCTTCTAAAAGCTCCTGCTTCATCGGTGGGGATTTTGGTACTGAGGTTTCACCCACCTGACTCACTCAGGGTGGAAACTCCTGCCACTACACCAAATTGTACCAGCTCAGAACATGTTCTTGGTGGTTTTGCACACCCTTTAGTGCACTCTTTGAGCAGCGTATCCCAGTGGACAGGCTTCAATATCCCCCTTGCCCTGTGTACAAGCTAAGAGCATTGGTTGGTTTATATTCCAAAGACAAGTTTTTGTCCAAGAAAGGTTTTTTTTTTTTCTGAAGCCAGGATAATAATGAACTGGTTGCTCCAGTGTATCATTGAAAATGTGTGCAGCTGATCTGCCCTACAACAAGCTTCGCATTACGGTTTCTTGGCATAACTGTTGTGCTTTTGAAAGGACCAAGACTAGGAGTCAGCTCCACCAAAAAAAGGGGCAAGCACCTTTTTTTGGGTGTAACTTAAAGCTTAGAGATCTCTCATATAAAAAAAATTGAATGAACCTCCCTTCGCGTACAGGTCATCTGAATTTGGAAAACAGTCACATTTTTTCGTCAACTTGACTAAACTTGGGAAATATCCCCCCAAAGACCAGCTTTCACTGGTGTGAGGGTTTGCTGTAGGAAAGCTGGGTGCAGGGTGTCAGGGTGAGGCAGCAGACCCACTGCGCAGGATGGTGCTGGCTGGCTGCGAAGGAGGAGGAGAGCTACAGCCTCCCAGTCTCATAGCCCACCTCCATGTCATGCAGCATGTGAGTTCTTTTGCACCCTGTTAAAAAAGGTTTCTTGGCTGTCAAATATTCATCTCCCCAGTGGCTTGGCCAGCTGAAATCTGAGGATTGTGTTGCCTTTGCCCCCCTCTGCACATAGCGTTGTTGCTGCTGGAGAGGATGCAAAGCCTCCAGCAAGTCATTTTGTTGAGACCCTTGGCTCTACAGCATTGGAAACCTTGGTGTTAGCTGCTCAAAATGTCCTGAAAAGCAGTAAACCAAACAAACCAGCTGGCATGGAATCCTCTCGTTCTGCACCCGGTCAGCAGCCAGCAGCCAGGTGACTGCGATACACCAACATATCCTCTGCTTTCACGGCTGCGTAGCAGATCTGCCCTGTAAATAACACGAGATGGAAGAACATAAAAAGGTTCCAGTCTGAACCGTTCAACCCAGTTATTCCCAAACTCAGTGAAGCTCTTTCATAGAGGTTTAAAAAGAATTGTTGCATTCCCTGTATGAGGGTTCAGATCTAAGAAAAAAAAAAAAAACAACCAAAACCAAACCAAAAAAAAAACTAACCCCAAAAACAAAACCCCCAAAACCAAAAAAAAACAACAGAAAAGCAAAGCTCAGATCTGAGCTCTGCTTTATGCCAGCCCAGAGGTAAGACAGGAGCAAAGCCAACCTGGCATTTGAGAGTCTCCTGCTGTTGGTGATATCTTGTACGCTTACAGTCCTTTGGGACTCCCTCGGGTCAGAGTGAGAAAAGCGCATTACTCTGCCTTTCTCCTGGGAAGCCTTCAAGCGCTGGGGATGTGCAGAGGAGAGAGAAAGGACCAGGGAGTTTACAAACACCTGCAAGGATCAAGAGGCATCTGCTGGGCTGGGAGAAGGAAGCAAAGCAAAGTTGCAGAGGAAGGAAAAGAGAGACCTAAAAAGGGATTTAATGTGCAGGGCAAGCAGCAGAGCTGAAACCAGGCACTGAATTCTCTGCTGCAGTAAGAAAACAGCAAGTACATCCATTCACAGTCCTTAACATTGCAAACTCGTCTGGGAAATTAATTCCGTATTATGGAGATGAATATGCCAACAGAATGAGCGTAAACTAATAAGGAGAAAGAATTGGTCTTAGCGACAATGCCACATGGAGGGAGGGTGCTGAGCATGCCCCGGGATGCTCAGGCACCGGCTGCCCACGTCATGGTTCCTCGCCTGTGGGTAAAAGCATGAGGTCTTTATCTTTTGGGCTTCTGCCAGGGGTTTGATGGCACTATCTGATGAACGAGAGGGCTGGGTTCAAATTTTGGAACTGGGAAATCTTACACAGTGTCATCTAGAAGATGCCTTTTTTTCAAAATGAAAACAAGGTAGGAAGAAAGCCAGGGTCTTCCGTCTCTTTCCAAAGCCCTCGCGCTCAAAGGAGTACATTCTTCTCTCATTTTGTTAACATCTCCAATGTAGTTTTTGGAGATCTGAGATGTTAATCC
>NW_009648963.1:1269502-1275651 GCF_000708025.1 Charadrius vociferus | reverse complement strand
ACTCCAAGAATGGTCTTAGTGTATCACAGAGTGGGTATACGGTTATGTGAATTCAGTACCCGTTCAAGGTCCCTGCCAGCACCTGCGAGTCTCCTGAGTGGGATCAAATACACATTTCACTTCAACAATATCAAGCTCCCAGCACTCTGTTAGAGTTTCTCCTTACAAAAATTTGAATTAGTAACATAATACAGAAAATTCAATAATAAACTTATTTGTGGAATTGCAGGTTGCTATTATAGCTAATCACTGAAAAACAACCCCAACAATTTGACATCAAGATACATCATTAAAAAAGATCTCTCTAAATGCAGAAGAAGAATGTTATCTGCTTTTTGGGATGAAAGCTGTAAGATGGAAGAAGCAACATGGATATCTGTTTACTGCCCATTTGCAATAACTGAAAAGCCATTTTTAAGCTACAAAATGCCACTGCTGTGAAGCTGGGTAGTGCTTTCCTTGCACCATAAGTGGGGTGAATTACGAGCTGGTGAGGTTATTTCCATGCAGAAATAGCTCATGGGCAGGGGTGGGGAAAGGGGACACAAAGTTTCCTGTAATTTCCTGTCAATTTCAGTAGTTAGAAGAGGCCTAGTTAAGAAGCAAAGTTACTGAACATAATTGGTGCTGTGTTACCTCAACCCAGGACAGGAGGGAAGCCAGGGTGAGGCTCCAGAGGAAGAGGATGGACAGCAGATGCAGAGGAGACTCACTTTTACTGGTGTGCAGGACTAAAGCAGTTGTATGCAGGCTGGGGAATAACTGTTTGGGTGCTGACGTGCCCATCACAGCACCCCAACACTTAATGGCCTTTTATCTGTTTTTCCTCAGGATATCTCCCATGGGAGTGTGATGCTGTTATCCTTATTTTACGAATGAGCAGCAGAGGCAAGAGGTTTTGCCTGAGTGGTTGGGCTGCTCCCCATCACTCCCTCCATGGCCACTTCGGTGCAGGCCTGCTGTGGGATAGCTGGTGTGGTGTCCTCCC
The DNA here is from genome assembly GCF_000708025.1 of Charadrius vociferus. Taxonomy (NCBI): domain Eukaryota; kingdom Metazoa; phylum Chordata; class Aves; order Charadriiformes; family Charadriidae; genus Charadrius; species Charadrius vociferus. The sequence goes on along the minus strand of NW_009648963.1, from coordinate 1,274,663 downwards.
ACTGCCAGAAAGAGGTCGAGGAGATGAGGAGGACTGAGAACATGACCTGATGGACACAGCAACCCTCAAAGATTCTGGAGCATACAGCCAACATTTGGGGATTGAGTAGGACTACAGTTCTTCTTAGGTGTTGAGCCACCCTGTGCCGCTGGGAGATCTCTAGGACCATCAAGCGGGTGATGTGAGTCTTGTAGTGCTTGGCCTGAGCTGTGATTATGTCCAGATTTACACCAGTTTCTTCCTTTTTTTACTTTGATCTGGTTTTCCAAAACATTCCTTGTTGACCGAGCTCCCCTGTTCGTTTCAGTCTCAGTTGTGGCTCATCGTTTGTGAGCCAGCTGAGGAGCTGGAGGTCACACAAATCCTTGAGGGTGCACTGGAGAAAGCAGTGGAGATAGTTTTCTGGTGGATTTGGTAGGTTCATGCTAACGCAATGGGTGAAAAGAACAATAGTTGCAGAGCTATTGTGCGTTCTTTATCTGAGACAATGGTGAAAAATGTAGAATTTGAGAAAATACAGCTATTTTAGCATTTATCTTAAAATAGTGGTGGAATTAATGAGCCCATATAAAGGTATAAAAAATACAGCCCAAACACATCTACTATACACCCCTGAAGGATTTTTTAATTATAGTGAAAGCAGTGTTCCGATACCTTTAATTTCTGCAGCTAACAGGCTATTTTATGTTCCGAATAAATAAATCAAAACTGGAACAGTGTTGCGCAGAGGCGAGAGCTCAGATTTTACAGCAGCAGCCCGAGCTGAGAGGCATGATTGCAGATACCCTGCATCTGCAGAGCTAAACACAGCTCAGAGCCTCGGAAAATTTAAGGATGTTGTTTTTATTGTGAATCATTCTTTTGTTTAGCCTTTGAAGTGAACATTACTCCAGCGAAAAAGCAGGCATTTGTCAAAAAAGGTGTCTGATTTTCAGCAGTAGCTGTGCAGTCCTGTGCTGTGCGTTTCATTTTTGTACTGAGGGTTTATAGTAACTGCTTTGGTTGGACATGCCTGGAATATATGATCAAACTGTTTGCAGTCCCATTTTAGATGTATTTTGCGTCATTCTTTTGTCTCTCTCACTCATCTGGTCATTTGGAAAGCTTTCATTCGCACATTTACAAGTAATTTAAGTTTTTTTTCCTTGTCCATGAGCTCCCGAAAACAGATTTGATTATTGCTGCTTGCATTTGATTTAGGCTATGATTATAACAAGAGCACTTCCAAACATCCAAAATTCATGAATTCAGCTATTCCCAACCCCAAATGATAAAATGTTAAATACAATAAATGTGGGAGTCTTCATTTTCCTTCTGGCTTTTGAATCTTACGGATGAAATCAGCCCATATTTTCTACCTTTTCTGTATAGCCAGGAGAGTTAATGGCTTTCTATCCCCCAGACCAATTTTTCCTCAGTTTTTCAAGCACAAATGCACATGGTAAAGAACAGGCCAGTCAAAAAGTTGCTAAAAATCTTTGTGAACCATCTGTAATCTCCAAGTACTGCAGGAAAATAACCCTGTAAAAACTGTTACTAAATAACAGCAGATTAGAGGCTGTGTAAAAATATACATGTCCCAAAGCCAAACACACTAAACTCACTGTTTGGGCACAGAAATTTTTGGCATCTTTACTGAAAAGCAGCTTTGCTACACCAAAAAAAGAAAGAGAAAAAAAGGAAACTCATTTCCCTATTGGATTCTTTCCTGCCTGTTGGAAAATTATATGAGGATGTGCCTTGCAGGTGTTACAGCTACAGCTTCGGTAAATTAAACAAACTATTGGGTTAAAGCAAATTCATTCTGCAAAAACAGGAACTGCGGTGGTTTCTGTTTCTGTCTCACAAACCCAAAATGGGAGCACAAAAAATATTGTCTCAGAAATCCAAAATGGGAGCACAACATATTCTCACATGAAAGCTTGGAAATGCTGCATCCCACTGAAAGATGCGAGTGTGGTGTCGGGCTGGAGGATGATATGAGGACGGGCGGGGGGGGGACGGGACGACAGGACACGAAATACCCCAATTTTTTCTTGCTGCTCCAAGCTGACTTCTAATATGAACATAATTTACGGGGACTAAAGATGAGCTTTAAAACAGACAGGCTGTTGAATCCTGAGACATTTCCACCCACTCTGTTTTCACTGCATAAATCAAAGCCTGCCTTTGTTCGGCAGCGTTATTGTAGCAACGTCTAGGAGTTCAGAGCAGTGATTGAGATGTCTTTGAGCTAGCCGCCCTGCAAAAAATAAAGAGTAAAATCCTCCAGAGGGGAAAGTTCATGTGCGGTGTGCCTGGTTTGATGGGCACCATCCAGTGCTACCGGCATGGCTGGAGCCCCCATCATACCAAAACAAAACCAGTCCATCTGCAGTTTGAGTGAGGGAGGGACCAGGCAAAAACCAGCACGTTTACCAGCAAGTTAAAGTGGCTATACATAATCTGTAGATAAAAAAATATATGGGAAATAGTGTGTGTCTATGTACAGCACAGAATAACACTAAAATGAGGGATGTTTGCAAAATATGAAGCAAGACTGTTGGTTTGCAACTGGCTGATTGGACAGCCGGCACTTCTCAGGGAGCATTGCAGCAGTGTCAAGTTTTTTGTGGAGAAGGCAAAGTGTCAGCCATGCAGTTACAATGGGGGACCGTTGCTCCCTTCCTTCTCGAAGAGAAGAGGCTGCCTGGGGAAAAGGTGAAGGTGTTGGAGAGAGAAAAGTGAAAAAACAGTAAGGAAGGTCAGCATCACTGCAGGACCAATGGCCAGGCTCAGTGCTGCGAGGAAGGCATTGCAGGGAGAGCATCTGAGACTGTCTGCACTGCAAGGGGTGCGGTGGCTCCTTGGGGCTCCTCCTGCCACGCTGGAGGGGCAGGTTTATCTGGTCTGTCTCTGAGGGAAGGACCTACGCTGGCCTGCAAAGCTGCATGGAGACAGCACGTCCTGGCCATGCACTTAAGCATGTGGGTGATGGACAAGGCAGTGTCGTTCTTGGTCACGCCCCAACAATGTGCTCTGCAGGTCTGTGGGCTGGTATGGAGCCTCCACCTCCATCCAAAGTCCTCACAGCAGAGGTGCCTCCTCTGTAGCTGCTGGGACAGTGCCTTCTTACCCTCCCAACCCTTTGTACCTGCTTTCCTCCCACCCTCCCAGGCCTTTTCTCACTATTTTTCATACACCTGAACTCCCACTTTTCCCTCCTGTCTTCTCCTAACTCTCCATTCCCCTGGGCTTACTGAGCATCTCTTGAAGTATAAACCAAGGAGTTGTCTTTCCTGCCCAGGTTGACAGCCTCATTTCTACCCCCCTTGAAAACCATGAAACAGCAGCGGTTGAGGAGAAACTGGTAATGGAAGAGCATAAGGATGGTATACAAAATAGCGACCCATATAAAGTAGCTGTTTGTTTTTGCTCAGTCATCATAACAAGAGAAGGGGAGATCTAATGACACTTTCCTACAGAGTTTATGATCACAGGATATCACCGAGGACAAAAGCTTGGGAGATGAGAGTTTACTGATCCCATAGCAACATAGGCAGAAATGATATGCACAGTTACACCCTATAGGGATAAGGATTAAGACTAGTGACCTTCTTAGCTGAGCGTATACGTCCAGTTAGGTGACAGCCAAGCAAAAGTATTCTCTCTGTATGCAACAAATGCCATTCTTCCCACTATGAAATAGCCAGCGTTGCCTTCTGGAGCACCTCATTTTGGTTGTTCATCTAAGCAAGATACCCAAGCACCCCTTATGCTGCACTGGCATGATACCTTCTTGTTCTGGCCCACCTCGGTCTTCAGAGGAAAACTTTGTCAACAAGTCTGTATTTCTTCAAACAGATTAATTACTCTGACATATCTGTAACATCACCCAGAGTCATCTTTCTCTCAATAGCCTACAAGATGTGTATCTCTGGCTGAACCCAAGATGAAAGCCTTCTGTAAAACAGAACGAGAAACAAACTATAGCACAGCCAACAGAAATGAGCTTAGGCTTCTGAAATATTTATGAATAGCTAAACAAATGAGTGCAAGAAAGTATTTTCTTTGCAAGTACAAGTAACCCAGGAACTGTAAGATGAATTACATGATGAACTATGACAGTTAGTATATTTGTAGTATCCATTCTTGTGTTGTAGCTAAATTAATTGAGGTTGCTGTATGGTATGAGCAGGGGTCTCGGGAATTAACCTAATCGTTCAGATGTGACCTCTCTCTCTAATGCTCAGAAATTAGCAATATATCATTTGTTCTTTTAAGATATGCGGTATCTTCATCTCTGCCCAGTGCTTACAAAAGCAGTTGTAATTGTGCAAAATAAGCAAAAGGGATGGAAAACACTAATCAGATCAGAACTGAGGTGGCATCACTTGACTCTAAGGAGACTTTGGTGTAGCTGAAGAGCTAAAAGCCTTTTCTCTTCTCCTTTTCTTTCCTCCTTCCTAAAATTCGTCAGCTTCTCAGACCTGCCAGCACAACTGCATGTACTAGCTAGCTCTCAAAATGACATGCACTAGAAAAGCTGTAGTGCTAAAAGTCACCCACCCAGATCCTCTTGCTGGGAGCAGATCAATGTGCTGGAAGATCTGAGGATGAACAGCCACCCCACAGCTGCAGCCCGGGTACTGTGCCTCATCTTTTGGAGGCACAGACGTTCCTCTGCAGCTCTGCGTGGTGCAGGGTCTGGCGCAGGGTCCAGCCCGTGTCTCTGGGAGTGCATATGCCCTGTGCAGGCACAGCCACACCACTGGGAGGTGGCTGGATGCAGTTAGGTAGCAAACCCACACTGGTCTGGGAGTATCAGCTGGTGACAGCCAGGAGGGAGGACAGGGAATATCAGGTGTATGAAAAAAGAGCTTTCCCAAAAGGCCTGCTCATTAGAAGGGCTCTTGGAGCAGTGCTCTGAGAAACCCAGACTGACACAGGAGTTCAGGTGTTCACCTGTGTCAAGACAGTGTGTGGAGGGAAGAGTTGCTAGATGGTGAGCATCAGGCGCAAGGTAAGTGTGAGTGTGTGTGTGTGTGTGTGTGTGGCTGGAGGTGGGCACCACTCATGGTCCCCGAGTGCCACATGCCCAAGCCCAGCCCCACGTGCGGGCTCGGTGTGGGACGCCGAGAGACCCCACCAGCCCTTGCCTGGACAAACCTCTTCATGGTGG
>NW_009648963.1:1263485-1268872 GCF_000708025.1 Charadrius vociferus | reverse complement strand
TCAGGCTTTCCTGCTGGAAAAAGGAGAGGCTGAAATACTGGGGCTCCTGATGAACGATACTGTCCCATCCAGGTATGGAGATGCAACCCAACCTATGGCAGCAAACCAAAGGAAATCTACTTTTCTCTGCACTGGAATTTTCCTGAGCTGAAGATCTCCGTTTGGTTTTATAACCAGACAGATATCAGTAAGCTACATCTCACTAAAGAAGGGATTTATCTTCTCTTTTAAAAGATTCTCTATATTTTTATCCAGGGGCTGAAGTAGGCAGAAGGGAAACATTGAAAACAGCAAAAGAGAAAAGGCAATTCTGGAAAAGTGCTACAAGAGCTTTCCCTCAGCTCAAATACACTTTTTTTTTCGCCTGCTCTTTTGCTTCTGCACCCCATTGCCTGACTCCATCTCTCTTTGGCGTATTTCACCAGAAATAAAAGCTGTCACAACATTTCCTCTCCAAGTGCCACTGGGCATTAGGTTTCAGCTCCTGACAGGTGTATGAAGTACCAGCTCCATCGGATGCACGCAAACGTGGAAGCTTTAAAATGGCTCCATGTGCCACGGGCCCGCTTTGCTACGCTGCATCACTGAGGAGGTGTCTTTTCAAAGGTTCGTTTTTAAAAACAGAGACTGATCCTGGTGGTGACATACTTAAAACTGCTGAGTGATGTTTTCAGGAGCCAGGCAGGGAACGCTGCCTGCAACCTGCTTCTGCAGGGCAGGGGAAGGGGCTGAAGCTCCTCCTTCAAAAACCGTGTCAAATCACCAGTATCTTGGCTGAACTCTATTTTCATAATACTTTTCCTTTACTTCCTTTAATCCCTTTCTTGGGGGCAAAGTCAAATCTTCCCTCCCTGGCTTTGATCTCAGCTCCTGAGGCGGCGTTTCTGGAGCATTAGCTGGGACACAGGACCAAAGGCAGGGGGAGATGCTGACCCCACAGTGGGGAGCTGGGGCAACCTGGGGTTTCTCCTGGGCTCGTGCCCTGCAGCCCTGCACTGCTTTCCTTTGTACGTTGCTTTCTGCATCCGTAAAATCTTTTTACTCTTGCATGAAATGTAACATGAAAAAAAAGAGTGATTCATTTGGATTAGTATGAACCCTCCGAACTGGCTATTTTGCTGGGAATGGTGGTGTGTCAATCTGCAGGTATCACAATTTAGCCATCTTGGCCCATTTCATTTTCTGTTTTAACATTTCCTTAGGCTTTGCTTACACTTGAAGATTTTCCTAAGCAACAAATTCTATGTAAAGACTGAAAAACTTACTGACAGGTCTGTAATTCTGGGCGATACATCATTCCGGCCACAGAGGAGCTGTGGCAGAGGTGTCGTAAATGTTGAAGGCCAACACCAGGATGGGCTCTACTCCCACCACAGGATGGGGATTTTGTCCTTGGTTTCAGCAAAGCCCAGCTGGCCTGATGCTCTTCTGCTCTTAGCATGCAGTGCACTTCCAAAATACACATAGTGCCTTTTCCTAACATTGCCATTTGAGTCTGTGGTTCTACGGTGACTGAAGAGATGAAAATGCTGTAACGTACGGGCAGCCGACGGGGCAGGGTGGGACAGGGCTATTTCTCTGTCCACCAGGAGATGGCAGTGAATATGCTGAGTATGGAGGGGTTTTTTTCCCCTTTATTTCACTTGTACGTACTCCCTGAAAGATAACGGGTCCTTTGAGGACAACTGAGCTGTAACTCTTTCAGTTCTGTTAAATTTTGCATTCACGTCCTTCCCACACCTCCTTCTTCTGCACAATGCCCCCTGCACCCCACACCTACTACCTACCTTTTCAACGCCAGTGGCTCACCCCTACAGATAGGCGCAAAGCAGCATCACAGATGCTGAACAACAATATTCGGGGATGAAAAAGAAGAGGGGGTGACACATTTCGGAGCCGGCAGGCAGAGTGTGAGCAGGCAGCTGCTGCTCCGCGCTGAGTGCACAGCCCTGATGCGGGTGGTTTTCTGCCCGTGCTTGCTTCAAAGAAAAATACGCCCTTGTGGCAAAATTGAATTGACATTTAGCTTCCAGATTTCATCCCTGACGTTCTCAGCTGGCCAGAGGATGGCAGGAGACGCATCTCCATGCCCGTATCAAGCTCGTGTGCCTTTGGGCCATATAACTCATAGCTCTGCAAGTCTCCTGCTAAGGACCCTGACATTTTCTGCCACAATGTCTTCCATCAGAGGGCTTCCCAAAAGGGTACATTAACATATGAAGTCCCATAGCTTTTGGGAGGACGGAAGGAGACAATAGCTCAGAAAGGGACAGTTTTCCCGACCTGCCCCACCAGCAATGTTTGTGGAGCAGAGTCCTTGTGTTCTCCCTCCCCTCACCATTTTGGAGTGGACCCTCAGGAGGTTCGTGCCTTCTGCACTTGGACATGACAGGCCAATGAGGCTGCTCAATGAATTGCAAATAGATTCAAATGTCACAGCTGAGAAGGTGGACTTTTTTATTTGCGAGGGGGGGTGGGGTGGGTAGTGTCATAAATAAAGAGACTCTGTGTCCCCGTTTCACATAGTGCTCTGAGAACTTTCTCAGGGACACCTGAAATGCCCCAGTTTTTCATTGCTCCTATCAAAACATTTTTCTAAATAATTACAGAGCGTTAAAAATGGATTGCTGTACCCAGGGGAATTTGCTCTTTGTTTGCCAGGAACAAATAGGCCAAGAGAATGAGTGCTCAGCATCACGAGTGGTGTTTGAAGGAAAGAGCAAAGTCAAAAGCCTGTAGACATTACCAGAGATGCTCTTTTTTTCAAAGTGAATTTTTATTGCACAGTGTCAGGGTTGCAGGAGAAACTCCCGCACATTGTGCTCGTAGGGGCTGGGGGATAAGGAGGAATCTCATCTGAGAGTAATGCGTGTGCTGCTGTTGACCCTGAGGAATTTTTATTATTCTTTTTAGAAGTGACCTCTTCAAAACTATTCCTTTGCTTCTTAAGATGTTGCTTCCAAACAAGCACTGGGTTTTGATTACAACAGTCACCTTCATAGCGGTTTGCACTTCAATGGCATTACTGTGCCTCCTCTGAGAATCCCAAAGCCCTGAGCAAACACAAACCTGGAAATGTTCAAAGAATCCTGCTGCCATCGGTACCTCTGCAAATTGTTTTTCACTTTTAGAGTATCCTTCTTGAGTTACGTGTGCCTGAACAACCTGTTTCCTACTGTAAATGTGATGCCAAGTGGCAGGAAGATGAGAGATGGGCTCAGTACAGCTAGTTTCCCTTAGGAAAAGGGAAAAACTGGCCTAAAACTAGCCCCCACCCACGCCCCTTTACACTCCCAGGAGAGGTCCAGGATGTGCTGAGTCCCCTGTGGGTTTGCCAGGCTGAACCTCCTCACCCACATGCATGGGGAAGGCTTGCTGGAACTGGGAACTGGTTGGGGGCTCTACAAGAAATAAGGCAATGCGGTAGTTGTTCAGCAAGACTTAAAAGAAACACTAAATTTTTAAACAATATACAAACAAACAGATCCCTTTAGGGTGTATTTTGCTGTCATCACGTTTGCTTCCTGGCTCGATTGCAGTCATGCCCCAGGTGGCAAAAAGCACATGGCTGCGAGACCACCCCTTCACGCTTTGTTCCAGCTGGAAGTCCATATATGTCCTTAATGGTTTCCCTCTCCTTCTAAGGGCACTCCTCACCAGGCCCTGCTGAGGAGGGTTTGCCGAGGGCCTGGGGACGCCCTGTGTAGCTGGCAGGATGATGCACATCCCTCTCGGTGGCATCGCAGTCAGCTCTGCGCCTGACTTTTGTGTGCTGCTCACCTGAAACCCCAACAAGGCCACTTTGCAGAGTCCTCTTATTTCTCCTGCTCCCCAGACCAAGGCCATGAGGTCAAACGTATATACTATGTATACTGAGAAACAGAAGAGTTTTCAGTCAGGTATGTGACTTGGTAAAAGAACTGCCTACGGACCCCAAAGCTGCTCATGGTATGAAAAAACCCTGAGTCAAACCCACCCGCGTGTGTTGCTTCCTCAGCAGAGAGCAAGGCAGGTCTCTCCCATCCTCCAGCCCTCCACCCCATGCGTGCGTTTCTTCTATCAATTATTTCTGGATATCTTATATTCAGGTTAAGGGGCTGCTGAAATCTCTGTGCACACATTAATCTGTATGTAGTATGTATGTGTACACACACAGGGACTCCCGGGACAAGTGCTTTCCACCATTTCCATCAACCCCTCTCCCTTCTGGTCTCTGGTTGTTTGTTACTTCCACTTGCCCTGCCTTGTCTTAAATTAAACCGTAAGCCCGTCCTCGCAGGAGATGTCTTTTATTGTGGGTTGTTGTGAGGGGTTTTGCAGGGAAACTGGAGCAGCAGATAGAGCTCTCCAGGCACTACTGAAATAATAATGAAGTAGTTTCACTAAGGTGGGACCGGAGACCGTTGTCGGCTGGGTCTGAATCCTGCCTGTCCCTGAAAATTGCTTAGGTAATAAGATAGCTGCTTTAAAATTGCTGGGGGTATCCCACAGGATTCTGCTTTGACTCTGATTTCCATTTGCAGCACATGTTCTGCCATTTGGCCAGCACCATCCACCCGTGTGAGCTAATTTAAGGTTGCTAAACAGATGACACAGAACATACATCTTTTATATTTGATCTCTGCACTGGTGAGTTATCTGACTGATGGTTAATCTCAACTTGTAATAGGATTTGCCTACACTCCTCCAAGAGTGAGATATTGGTCTTCTATAAAACGGCAGCTCGAGGGGAAGTGTGCCCAGGGGAAGGGTGGGAGAGTTAATTCGTATTTTTTTGACCTCTTATTTTTGTAGATTGGATGCGGTGCTGTGTGCCTCCATGGGGAACAGCGGGGTCACCAACCCGAGGAGCTCGGCTGTTGGAGGGAATGGCAGCTGCCAGATCCGTGGTCATCCCTGCACACCAGCGGGGTGAGGAGCTGGCTGCCCGCAGCCGCCGTGGGGCCAGTGGGGCTCAGCACCCGGCTGGCTTGGTGGTGCTCCGCAACCATCCTGAGCATGGGGCTGAGCTCCGTGGCTCATCAGCCCCGTACTTCACTTTCTGCCTTCATTTGTACACATCAGAGTGTTGACTTGGAGACTGTGTCTAGTTTGGGGTTGGTTTTTTTTTGAGCGTTCATCAAGGACAGTGCTCAGAAAGCCAACTATCAGGTGTCTCCGATGTTTTGCCCTCAGGGAAAGCCCCCGATTTCAAAACCGATGTGCCTTCTCCATGTCCTGGTCTGCCAGCTCTCAGTCTGCCAGCCATCCTGCTGCATTTTTTCCACTTAGTCCCCTTGTACCAGCTTGGTCTCTCTCAGGGATATGGCAGGAGCAGCCCAGGGACCACACACTGCGAGGAGCACACTCAAAGCATCCCACCTTTACCTGCCTTAGGGTGGGAAAAA
>NW_009648963.1:1246738-1263457 GCF_000708025.1 Charadrius vociferus | reverse complement strand
CCCCCCCCAAAGAAAATAAGACAGCACAGCCTGGTCCTGGCACAGCAGGCGGAGAAGGGAGCTGACAAGCACTGGTTGCATCCCCTGAGCTCGTCCCAGCACACCCAAGGGGAGGCAAGAGCACTACAAAACCATGGAGCCCATAAAAAATGCTTCTGATCATATGACAATTCATATTGACACTTTAATTGCTATGGTCACATAGCGCTCGACCCACATTTGCAAGTGAAGGACTACAAAAAGAAGCCATGAACATGGATGCCCCCATTAAAAATCTCACTCGTGGGCAAAACCCTCTCCTCATCATGCAACACCAGCAAATAAGGAGAGCAAAGCTAACAGGCGACACCGGAGAGTGCCCTGGAACGATGCTGTGATTTCTGGTTGGTGTGGGTTTGAGGCAGGTGTTAATTGCAGAGTTTAGAAGGTTTGCCCAAGTTTTTAACAGCATAATACCATGCCAGCATGGATTTTGAGATTTGTTGGTCTTTTCTTGTGCAGGTCAGCAAGTAACTTCTGGTGCATTAGACAGGAGCCAGACAGTGCCAGTAATAGGGCAGTGAGGTCTGTGTCCCATCCCACCTCTCCTGAAGCGCTCCCTGCTTTGGTCAAAGGGTGGTTGGGCTGAGGTCCCAACTCGTTGTCGTGGCAGTTCCCCAGGACTGGATGGCTGTTGTACATTAACTAACCCGTACTATGGAAGAAAGGTCACGTATGCAACCTGGAGAAAAAAAAAAAAAACAACCAAAAACCCAAACCAAAAAAACCACTGACTCATCTGTGCTATGTGTTTCAGACCTGAGCTAACCCAGTTTTCCATGGAGCTGTGTTCCTGCACCGGGCAGTGTCACCCCACAGGGTGAAATGTTGGTACGAAGGATGCCGTTGTGCTACACGTGGGAGATTTATTAGCAAGATCCTCGTTACAAGGCCTGGATCTGGCCATCATCTGATCCTTTGTGAATACACTGTCAAAGCAGTTGATCTCAAATTTAGTTCTCTGCCGTTTGGGTTTGCTTTGGTGTAGCATGACATTCAGGATTCCTTTACAGGCAACTGTGCAGAGCAGGGAAATCTACGTGAAATGCTTCCTACTGGAGTCACCATCTGGCCAATATTCATCTTGTTTAGTGAAATACCGAGATATCCATAGAACGCAGGTGTTAATGCAGATCATAAGGCACAAGTGACCGCAGTAATAAACCAACATGCAACGAAATGTAATTAACGCACCTGGTGCTTGGGTTTGAAAAGAATTTCAGTGCTTTTTTATTTTCCCTGCACACTGATGTGCATTTTAATAGTTGGAACTTCAATCATCACTTCCCAACCAACCCTTTAATCATATTAATTCCCTTAAAAAGCGAACTATAGTGTTTGCTAGTAAATAGTATTTCATAATTTAAGCAGGAGGGGAGGGGAAGTGGAAGCACACATGAAACTATATGCTGCTTAGTAACATTTTTGTGGCATGAAAAAGACTATTGTCCTGTTTCTGTCGGTCTGGTTCTGCTGCTGGCAAAGGTTTGTTTTCAGTCGTGTAATCCTTGTTGATACGTTCCAAGTGCTTTTGAACCAGCTGGAACAAGTGAAGAGGTCCCAGGCAAGAAAATAAATGATTAAGCTTTCTATCACTGGATTTCACAGCGTGTTTTTCATCTCACCTCTGACCTGCATCAGTAACGAATGCATTTTTGTAAGGTTAATACCCCCCAGGACGACATTTGTTCCAAGCAGACCAAAAAAAACCAACCACAACACGGGAAATGTAGATTTTGTGTGTGTGTTTGTGGGTTCCAGAAAATCACATTATTTTCAAATGTCCTTTCAGAGCAGAGATCTCACCCAATCTCGTTAGTCAGCTGGCAAATCCCGAGCAGACAGGGCATGTGTGGGGGAAAGGGAGAGGTCGAAAAGTCAAAGCCAAGGGTCACGGGCAATTTTTATTTTTGCATAGGTATTTCTCAAGGGTGGTCCGAAGGGTGTGACGAGCATAAATCTGCACAGGGCTGCTGGCACACTGACAGAAAGGGACAGTCCCATCAAGTGACTTCCCAATCTGGTGCTTTTTAATAGGGATTCAGAGCACGGTTATCTCCCCAGAGAGACGTATGCTGCAGACACTTGCATTGCTCAATCCCTTTCCCCAGCCTCGTCACGGGTGCAGATCGTTCTGTGTTTTGCCACCCTCAGTCAGTGCTAAGCCACAGTGCTAAGCCATAGCTAAGCTGCCGACAAGCCAGGGCCAGGGGCAAGGGGCAACCACCACCGGCCAGCAGCGGAGGGGCTACTCCACCACCTTTATAGACGCCACCTACATCTTCACCTTCAGCAATGGTGCATCCCTGTAAAGCAGACTTTGCCTCCCAGACAGCGAGGACAGGCTGCCGAGGGTCATTGCTGAATGACAAAATACCCTGTGCCACGCGGCTGAGGGTACATCAAGGACCTCTGCGGCATCCCCATCTTCCAGAGGCCAAAGGAAACCAGGGACGGGGCACATTGCTGCATGCTGCTGCGTTTTATTGTGTTCAGCCACAGACAAAGAAATGAAGGGAACCTTGCTGACCCTGGCTTCTCTTACTGCCCTCCTCACAGGGTTGCTTTCTTGGCAAGCCCTGGGAGGTGGGCAGGGGGGAGTGGTGGGGTATGGGGAGCCACAATGTGTGAGGCCATCCACCAGGCTGAGCAGGGGATGAGCCCTTCTTCTGAGCAGAAGGGCTGTTGGGGATGTCCCCTCCCATCCTTGTCTGTCTCAGCATCCATGCAATCCCTTCAATGAACTAGCTCAGTTTTAGGAGAGAAACTAGTTCTGGGCACTGTATTCAGTGTTCACATAGGGCCATCCTTGATGCTTCCTGACTTCTCTTCCAGCCACCATATCCTACTAACAGGTCTCCTCAGGCATCTGACTTTATTCTTAAATTAGTAACCTCGTAATAGAGTACCAGAAGCAGACAAGACACATGCAGCCCTCAAAGCAAACCCTCACGGAGAGGACTGGGCACTGCGAGCAGTACTAACCAGGCTCTCCTGAACCCCAGTACTTGTAACAACTGAGACGAAATCGCCAACCTGATTTTTTACTTCTTGACCTAAGTCAGTTTTTGAATCCAGGCCCACAGAGGTGAAAGGTTAATGTATTAAGCTGTCTGCTCTTCAATTAATCCCTAAATCCCGGACAGATTTACAAACTATTGGAAGATTTTAAATTTCATCTGATTTATGAGACGCCCTTTTTAAGTTGAGATTGCCTTTACAGATGGTCACCATACAGGGCAATAAGGATAATTACTATACAGATTTATTGTCAGGATGGAAATTCTAATTTCCAAAATAATGTACACCTGTCTATCCTGACACTGTGACCAGGCTGAGCATTTGAAAAGTTAAACCCCAAGATCCCTTTATTTCTTACATGCCTCAGAGAAGAAATCTCTTGTATTGAGGACAGGCTACGAGCCTGACAAACTGAGGCAAAGAAATCCTTCTACCGAGGCCGCAATGCAAACAACTTGTTGAAAATAACGCAATACACCGTTGCGGCATCAAGCAATTCTTTCAGATAATACTGTATAAATATACCCGTGGGAGGAAGATCATGGTCTTCGAAGGAAGACCTTGACGTTGGAGAGCCGTGAGGATGTGTGGAGGGGTGACAGAAGCTATGGGAGTAGGCAGGCTAGTCTATTTGCAAGTGGATTTTCTGTGTCAATTAGAAAGGAAACCTGAAGCCTCAGGTACACAGAATTTTAAATTGTCTTTTAGTGCATTAAAGAGTCCTCTGGTGCCCTGAGAAGACCCCTGATCCCCCCACTTCTGTCAGACAGAGCATAACTAACAAGCCCAACAGTCCAGGAAAAGCCACAGTGCCACGACCACGAACACTGAGGAACAGGCCAAGGAAGCTCTTCTGTTCTAGGGTAAGTAAGCAATCAATCTGCGCAGCTAACAGAAAGGGCAGGGTAGTGGGCTGAAGGCTGACGCCCCAGTCAACAAAGTGAACCCACATGCTCCATGTTATCCCATGAAGAACAGGGCCACTTGCCAATAAAAGACTCATTCTCCATGAGTTTTATTTGGTACAAAGCCATTCACCTGGCAGTCAGACAATGGTCATGAATCACGCCCTGCACTCATGATTCATGATTGCTCACCAGGCTGAGCCTACCCAGGTGTTTCAAGCTCGATATCAAACTGAGAGAGCAATTTTCAGTGGCTTCCCACCCGAGTGGGTTCAAACCAGCAATGCAGAAGGCAAGAGCCTGTGTGCAGCCCCGACCTCTGGCTCCTCAGAGCAGCTGCCCACCATTATGGAGGAGACCGGTCCCAAAAGATGCAGGAGAAACTTTGCTCACGTTGCCTGTGCAGACATCTATCGGCTCAGTCATTATCGTTGAATATGCTCTTTGCTTAAAAAGTGTAATGCCTGGCAAGGACTTTCATCCATCACAATTTGAAAAACAAAGAATAGCTCCTTCCTTTTTTTTTTTTTCCCCTCGGCATATCGAGTCCTTTATGCAGAAATATTGTATTATAGGTATTTTGAAGAGAGAGGGTGAGGAGCAGGAAGGAGAAATTGCCAGTATCCCGGCACCATCAATTGCTGTCAGCTCTGCTCTGGGAATAGCGTGTAGCTGTTAATTGCTGCTGCAGATCCAGCAGATGGTGCGTAAGACATTGTATTTAATGGAGCCCCTCAAAAAGAGTGGCATCTGTTTGTTTAATTTCTTGGCAAGGGAACGGCAGATTTAAAAAACAAACAAACCAAATTGGACATTTAGCTATGGATGTCCCCCCAACAGATTATAAATGTTTTAAGATAAATAGGTCAAATGAAGGAAAATATCAATTGACACATTTTAGAAGTAAGCCAAATTTTTAGACATTGGCACTTTTAAAGCTTAGATTTTCAACATACGGCAATGAAAATCCTTAAAAAGGCTTTTAAATGAAACGTTGACACTATCCTTTTGACTATGAATTTGTCCAAGTGTTTGTAGAACTGTTAAAAACACTCATTCAGAAACTAATCCATTCTGCCTGTCTCTGTTTCTCTCTCACACATGCCCTAAGGTTAAAATATGATCTCTAGATCTAGACGCTTTGCTTTAATCGTGTGCATCTCCTACATTTAAAAACAGCAACAAAAAACAAGTCAGAAAGCATCTGCAGTCCCTCTCTTTAGCAGCTGGGACAAGCAACTCAAAGGAGCTATTGCTGTGGCTATGGCTGCCGTAACTCCAATATTAACACAACTCCCCATATTCCTGGAAATTCATCACAGCAGAAATTGCCATAGCAGAGCGTGCCATGGATCCATCCGTAGCAGGGTATTATATTGTCTCCAACAACGGTGAAACCTGGATGCTTGCAGCAGAATGTGCCCTCTTGATCTTGACTGCATATGCAACGCTGCACCAGGAGAGATCCTTCCTGGGATGAGCACACAGCCTCCCAAAGCACGAGGGTGGGTGACTCTATGAATATCTCCTCCCTGTGTACATTTTTTGGGAAATCTTCTGCACCATTTGTCAGATTTTAGGCATGCTTCAGATTTTCCCTGTTTGCTTTAAAGCAGAGTTCAGATAGGATACTCAAGCTGAGAAACAGCCCTTGTGGTCTCTCTGTTTCCAGCTATGGATCCAAAAAAGTGCTGCTGCTCACTTTTTCCTACCAGCTAACTCCCATGTTCATTGCTGCAGGCTAGACAGAGTCTGCCTGTCCATGCCAGGAAGTTTTTCCCTTGGATTTTTTGCCGGATCACAGCTGCTGCGAGGCCATGCCACCCGGGCACGTGTCTGCTTGGCCACACGGGGACCACGTGTTGGCAGGAGCCGCGGGCAGCAGCCCACAGCCCACAGCTGCCGACATTGCTGCGTTGCTCAAGTGTGTCCGCTCTGGCGTGTTTTGTTGATGGCTGTACGTTGGCTGAAGTTACGTTGTGTGGTTTTTTTCAGGGGCTGATTTCGTTTCAGGCAGTAGAGATGCACGCGTTGTTCTCCCGACATCAGGTCTGGGCGTAGACACGCACAAATCTGTGCACCCCTCAGAAGAGCTTTCTCAGGCAAGTGCCAGTTGACTCCCACTGCAGCTTCTCCATGCAGCAAAAAAAAAAGACTGAGTAGCATCTGTGTGGCTCTGCACCTCTGGTGAGGGCTGACCTGGGCCACAGGGGGTGAGTGACTTCTCCCAAAGTTTCCCTGAGCGGGGAGAGCGTGTTACACCCCCTCACTGAGCCCCTACCCTGGTACCTACCCTGACACATAGTCCCCTCCTCAGCCTGTCCCCAACCCTCCCTGCCCAGATGCTTGTTTGCTCTATTCTGCATGCACACGAATGAGGAAGTAAAAGGGAAATAGCAGTGCCATAAACCAACTGTTAATATTTCACCCTGGTGATTGCATTCTTCGGGGAGACATATATCTAAATATAGTCATAGGCTGTAGTCTAACTAACATTTTTGCAGCTCTTTATTGAGGGTACCTCAGATATATCTTTCACTTTTTTTTTTTTTTTTACCATACAAGGCATAGCTTTGCAAACATTACAGCCGTTAAAACAAAGAAGGGCTGAGTCGTTCACGTACTGTATACACCTTGATAACGTGTAGTCAGTTATGATGGAGCAAAACTTCTCCCTCTGTTTCCCTGTCTTTGCACAGAGAATAGTAACATGCAGATCAGAGTAACACCCATTTTTTCTCACTCATGGAGATAAAAACAAGAGTCTTACTATTACAATTTCAGCAGCTTATATTTTCACGTTGACAGAAGCCTAAGACTTAAGAATAAGATAGTGCTCCTATTTTAGATGAAGGTTTTTTCTGATTAAAATTTTAATCAGGTGAATGGAAGATTAAGTGCCTATGTGATAGGACATTACATAAGGTTTGGGATTTTTTTCCTGGCTTACTCTTAATAGAACCTGCATAAAACTGTTCTTTTTAGAGGTTTTTTGTTAGAAGCTGTGTGAGGCAGACACTTCCCCATACACTGAGTTGATACTTCATTTCACAAACGAGGTCAGTACCATCTTGATCAAACAGAGCCACTCCTCCGACAAGAAAAGCATCCTATAGTGAGTCAGGACATATGGAACAGACCCAATTCTACTGAAACTAAAATAAGCATAAAAAGGCCTCAAAAGAGATAATTTGAATGCCTCTCATGGCTCTCACCACATATCACATGCCTGGCCTATTAAAGGTTAGATTGGAAAAATCTACTACTCTACCTACCTTGCAAAAAGAAAAAAAAAACCAACAAAACAACCCACCTCTGTAACATTCTTAATTAAAAGATAAGGAAATATTCCTCCTAAATACTCACACCTTGCGCTTCTTTATGACATTTCTGCTAAGAGACTGAAAATAGCAGACGAGGACTGTTATCTCCACTGGTCCAGCGAGGCTGTGCCAGGATGAGAAAAGTAACCCAGTTCTCCGCTGCAAAGCTTTTAACCACCCAGCCCCGGGCACCCGGCGCGGCGCAGCGGGACGGGCTGCTCCAGCTCACCCAGCTCCTGCGGCAGCTGCCCCTCTGCCTGCCAGCGCCATCGTCCCTCCCGGCTCTTTTCATGATCGCAGGAAAATGTTAACTACTGAAAATCCTCCCATCACCCTTTATTTTCCATAGCTCTTCTGCAAACAGCCACTGGAATCTGGATTTTAAGGTTAGTTTAGAAAATATCAACAGTGACTATTTAAAGAAAGGCTTGAACGTGTTAGTCACTTCATTTCCATCCTGTAGCACTGCTTTCCAGTGTGACTGATTAACCTTGCGATTTAAATACAGGTTCTTACAGGCAAATACTGAGTAGAGTGCAAATGACAAAATTTCAAGTACCAAATATAACCCGTGCATCACCAGGGAGATGGAAACAGGTGGGCAATTTTGCCTGACACACTGTCTGAGATCTGCGCTTTCCCAGTCAGCCTTCCTTCTATTTTCTACCTCAGCTTCAGTAGACTTCTCTTCTAATTTTTCCCTGAAGATGTCCTCCGCAGCACTCGTGCCTTTCCCGTGCTGGCAGCTGTCCCTTTGTAGGGCCCTCTGAGCTCATTCACAAAAGTAGACCAGGTAGAGAGGCCCCATTTCCTATTTTAGGGCACATTCCTTGGTTTTGGTGATGTTTTTGCTTTCATCCAGAATGAGATACCATTGCTTCATGCTTTTTCATTTTAGTTACCCTTTGTTGCCTTATTAAAAGGGAAAACGAAACCCCAAGACCCGCTATAATTTTTTATGACCTTTTTAATACCTGGTCATTTATTGCCGCCTGTCAGGTGATTCTTTCCTTTTAAAGACTAGGTATTTTTGATATTTCATTCTTCTTAAGGGAAGCAAATTAAATAAATAATATTACTGCATTTGCTATACTTCCTTTTTTTTTTTTTTTAAAGACAGTTAGTTTTCTCCAAACTGACTTTTTTTTTTCCAATGCAGGTTGAAATTAATAGTCAATGCTACCTTCTTTTTTTTTTTTTATTCCTCAGATGATTTTCTCCCATGACTTCTCACTTCCTTTTCTGCTTTTGATGTGCTCCATACAGGAGAACCACAGCATGGTGCAGAGGCAGCAGAAGAGTACAGAACAGCATGGCACGTTTCCCCGAGGAGGGCAGGGCTGTGCCACCACGAAGCGGGCTGCGGGGCGCCAGGGCTGACCTCCCGCACCCACGGCAGCATCACTTGAAGATGTTCTCAGGCAAAAAGCCATCTTCCTCCTAAGCCCTTCAGCCCGATGTGCGCCTCAGCAGCTGGAGCTCTGGGGTCTGGGGCTGCGGTGGGAAGGAGGTAGCAGAGGAACCGCAGGCAGAGGTAAGGCTGCAAGCGTCGCCCGCGGTGGCAAAGATCACTGGTGTGTGAATGGCAACTGCGTCTGCAATAGCAGAGGAAAAAAAATGTTAAAATGTTGTATAAACGTGTCTGTGTCATGGGGAAGAACAATAGGAATTTAGGCGATCAAAGCGGGTGTTTGGTCGTACTCAGGGAAATAAAAATAACTTCCAAGAGGATTAGTGTTTCTGTAAGCCCAAAGTCTCAGACCCGTTGAAATCTATATCCTCAAAGCTCTTTGCAGTCTCTGAAGTCCGTGTCTTCAAATTGGTTTGACACATTTTTGTCAGAGAGTAGAAAACCCCAACCAACCAAAGAAACCCCAAGCCCCCGAGCTCACTACTCGGAGCAGTTAGTCAGCACTTCACACAAGCGCTGCTGAAGGAGGTTCAGCAGTCTCAAGCTTTGCAATCTTTCCCAAAAAATATGTTTTTATTGCACTTGAAATAAAGAGGAGTTGGTATATGAAAATCAAAGTACTGCACGCCTCAAAAGATAACGGAAGTTTATTACACTATAAAGGCTTTCAGCATATGTGAATGCTTATTTTATCTGAACACATTAGCATAGTTATTAGTCATTCTAAATGATTAAATTTCCCTCTCATCCACCTAATCTGCATTATAAATGAATATACTGAAGAACAATGCACTTTGTTGATAAAGCACTGACTTGGCAGTCGGGAGACAGGGTTTGCTCCTGGGCCTGGCTTGGACCTCTCGAGTTGGCCTGGACTGGTCACTTTGCCTTGAAGTGCCTCAGCATCTCAGACTGACCAATAATATTGACCTGTCTTAACAAATGAGTATCAATATCAATATTCGATCAATATCCAATCGATATTTTAATCTGTTTTACAGTCTTTCAGTAGCGTCTTCCAAGTTTTAAAGTCTTTATTTTCATAAGAAACGCTGTCAATGACGTTTAAAGAAAAGGGGGCAGTTCTCAGGGTATGATTGCTGATATGCTTTGGTATCCCTGGAGTGACGGTAAATAACAGCAGCTTACTGCCACTCTCAAACTTGTGGGATTTATACGCCTTTTTGTTTTTCCTTCTGAGTGAAGAAGGGCAGAGATCCCGCTTGCAGCAGCGGTACCTTCTGTCACTTAGGACATTGTCTCCTCCTCCTGTCTGGCTGTCCGGTCCTTCTTCAGCAGCAATGTCTAGGAAGGAAATAGCTCCTAGTATGTTTGAAAGGAAGCGGAATTAAATTTAATTTTGAGCTGTTCAGCTTATTTGGTTACACTCTTGAACAAAGACCACGTTCTGCTCCTCAGTCCTCTCCTCCCCATCTTTTAAGCATCAGCATCGTGTCCTGCTGCTGTGGTGATCTGTGGGACCCTGGAGGTGAGTGTGGCTGCACAAAGGTAACACAATTGTCCTTTTCCCAGAAGTGATGGGGTGGTCCCTAGATCTGCCTGTATCTCTCAAGAAGTCCATGAGCCTTTTCACAAACACCCATAAAGGACAAAGAGGAGTCAAGTGCTCCCATGGCTCCTAGGGTGGAGGAGCTGATGCTGGGAGCTCTGCACGCCCTTCCTGAGAGAGCATTAAAACTGCCCGCTGATAAAATCCCCCTACTGGGCCGGGGGTAAGCCTTCATTTTACTTCTTGTTTATTCTGAGCCTTGGAAAGTTGATTCTTTTGCGTGTCACTTACTGCTTGGGACCATACATATGATTAATTTCTGATACAGACAAACCAAACCTGTGCTACTATGTACAACAGAAAGTGAAACCCTTCTCGACCTTGATATGAAGGACCGCGGCAGTTTGCTTAACTCAGGTGGGGCTGGTACCAATAAATAGTTGAATTCCCCTGGGGGTCAACAGCATAGGGAATGAAAAAAATCTCGCTGGATGATTGTGTAAGGATCACCTCTGATTTAGTCATATTTACATGAAGCCTCGCTCCAGTGAAGTAATGCTCCAGGACTTCTGCAGGCATTGAACAGAGATTTGTGTTTTACTGAGATAAAGCGGGATGTCATCTGTGAAAAGAGCAATTTATGTCCTTTGTCATGGATTGTGATGCCTTGAATCTCTGGAGACTTTCTGATAGCTATTGCTGGCGGTTCAGTGGACAGAGCAATCAGAGGAGGTGACAGAGGACACACTTGCTTTCTGCCTCTCTCAGGAAAAAGTCATTCAAATAAAGGAGTCTCCGAGAGTCGTTCAAATAAATGAATGCACACCCTCTAGCTTTCTGCGGGCTTAATGAACCTTATTCACCAGCAGCAGGGCCTTGTTGTCTGGCCTCTGTCTTCAGAGGGAGAAGGAGAATGCCGAAGGAGGTTGGTCCGTCAGATTTGTTTTCTCTGAAGGAGCGGAAAGACGATTTTCTGCCCTTGCCTGGGACTGTGGGAGCCGCACGCTCCTGGGGGTGCAGCAACCTATTTGCTCTGCTGGCTCAGGCATCCCTTTTCTTCCTGGGATTCTGCTCTGATTTCAAACAAACATTGGCTTCTCTGCTGGTGAATGGATTTCATGCCATCCTGAGGCATTCATGACTTGAGAAGAGCATCTCTGCATCTTCCTAGCATCTCTGCCTCCTGCTTTATATGAGGGCAGCAATTTTGTGCATGAAGTAATTAAAAGAGCTGGCACGTTCCAGAAGTGTCTGAATCCTTATGTGCATATGAAGCCTTATCACACACTTGTGGGTTTGGTTTGTTGTTTATTTTTCTTTTTTTTTTAAAGTTTACATTCCTCTCCCTCGGATAAGAGAGAGGGAAGCAAAGTGGCCACTCAGCTTCAGGCACCAAGCTGCCCACAGTACCTTTGATATACGGCTCCCTTGCCAGTCTGTGCAGTCATGTGCTCACATAACTCTCCCTAACTGTGGGAAATGAAAAGGAAAATGTTAAATTTGGTAATATTTATCACAATCATTTTTCAAGAGCAAGAGAGAAACTACCCGTCTATTGAGAAATGTGGCCTTTTAATAGTCGTCCAGGATTATCCATTTGTGTGAATAATAAAAATCTCTTAGGCAGATAGAGAAAGTAGGGTAAAACTTTATAATGGGGTATATATTCTCCAGCAGAGACAATGACTGAAGGCCTTGGAGTTTGAAGAAATGCCAATTCATCAAAGTTTTTTTAGCTCTCCATTTTGGGGATTTCATGGAAATAATTGAGTTTTCTACTATTGGATCAGGAGTCTGATATATGCATGACTTAAAAGAAAGAGATTATTAAATATCTTACCATTTAATATCTAGATAATTTTGTCCTATAAAATCCTGTGCAGCAAGTAATTTAAATTGGTACCCTATTTACGGCAGACAAAACTGCTTACTACCATCTGCTTCGCAGTTTTAATAGATGGAGTGTTAACTGCGTGTTGCATGAAATTCATTGCGACTAGGTTAATTAAATGGCTGTGCTTCACTTCCTGCACTCTGGTAATAAGATGACAACCTCATCTGAATTTATTAACCCTTGCCACTTTCAGTACTGTTATCACCCATTCAACCACCTTTGGTCAACAAAAATGAAATAAATCACAATAACAGGCGACATAACCATATTGGCTAACAAAATAGATATTGATTAGCATCTTCTAAAGCAAATATGTCAATCTAGTCTCATTTTATTTTCGCAAAGGTCGTTGAAATCTGTTGGAGTCTTAGTAATGGGAGTAAATGATGATGCAGTAGGTTATTGGAGAACACCCCAAATCTAATCTTTGCCACTAAACAGCCTAAACGACCATTTCACCATGGGAAGTTGGAGAGGCCTTTGAAGTCTTCAGCTTTCTCTTTGAGCAAGCAAACATTAAATATGCTTCTGCAGCAAAGGCCCTTACAGAGGGCTCAAAGCCAAACCTCTGAGCGTCCCTCCAGCCAGGGGCATTTCTGTCCTCTCCAAAGAAGGAGCAGGCGGTAAATTGTTCCATCTGCGACCGTGCCCTGCCCTATCCAGCATTGGGTCAAGCCTTGCTGATAGCAGATGCAAACACGCTTCTTGGCTACAGCCGTGGCAGCGCAAAGGATTCACAGGTGGGACTGGGCTGTCGCATGGCGAGGAGGGTCCTGACAGAGCCATCCCCGAGTGCCAGTTCCTGCAGCCAGCCGCTTCTCCACCATGTATGTTCTTCGGATATTTAGAAAAGTTGATTTTAGGCATGTACGCACAAATCACTGTTGTTGGCTCTACTGAGATTTGTCATGAGGGATCAGTGCTGTGCATCAAAGCCGTAGTCATTCACCTCCCTCTTGCCCATCAGAGACAGGCATTGAGGACATTCTGGATACCAGCGCTAAAGATCCTCCAAGCTTCCCTGCCCTCTGGTTGTCCCCACTGATCCCACTGTTGTACCATGGCTGTAGGTTTTCCTCATTGCCTTGTCACCCAGCTGCTGCTTCTGGAAAGAGCTCCTCTGTAACGTTCAGCCCCCCAGGTCTAAGCAGGCTCCACACGCTGACTGTGAGGATGTTTTCATGTGGTCTAGTGGGGAAAGTCATATGGCTACCTCCTTCTACACTTCAAAGTGGTGGGATGTGATCCAGCTCCAGTTCAGAAGTTCAGCTGGGCTGAACTGGTTCAACCTGTCTGCATGTTATCACGCCAGCATTGGGCTTTGCCTTCCAGGGACGTAGATATGAGTTGTTTCTCTAACCCAACAGGAAAGTTTTCATATATACTGAGGGCTGTAGTTAGAAATATGTTTGAAGAATAAATCTGAATTTATAACTCTATACATGAGAAAAATATATCTTTCTCAACCTGTCCCAGCAGTCAAGAGGCTGCCAAAACTTCTCCGCTTCTGCCCCCCAACCCCAGCTCCCAAACCTTGGCTCTGCCCCAGCCACGAAGCAAAAAAGCAGAATCAAAGCCATGTGCCCCGTACGGTCTCACCTGTGGTGGGGACCAGGAGAAAACGGGTCAACCGATTCATTTTCCAGGTGCTGTAGGTCTGAGCCCCCCATCAGCAGACAGCGCAACCACGTTTCCCAAACAGCCCCTCCCCCTGCCCGGGCTGGGCTGCCGGCAGCTCCCGCAGCACACGGGAAGAGGAGCTATGGCAAAGCTCCGACACGCTGGAATTTAGTGAAACCTACTGTGGATTTACCTGTGACCAGGAATGGAGATGGCACAGCTAACCACTGGATACTACCTCTTACTTTTCAGACTCCCAAGCATTTTATTTTGCCTGATTATTCTTATCATTGGCTGTTAAATTATTTAAAAATAGTGACAGCTATTTATCAATCTTTGCCTTTTGGTATTCATTCAGACTCCAGTTTTTACCAAGGTACCTTTATAGACATGAAGTTGACTGAATGTATTGTTGCAATGTTTGATTTCAATTCTGGTTAAAGAAACTCTTACCTTGTACAAGGAAGTGACATTTCAGGCAAGTACCAGTCACGCGCTTTAAAGAACGGTATAAAACTGCTGTCGTTCCCAGAATGGCTTTTCTCTCACGGGTCTCCCTATACAGTCACTCCACGCAGTGCTCAAAACTTCTGCAAATGTGCACCATGTTGCAGAATGGGTAGGTCAGACAGACGGTGTCATGCTAACCCAGATTTAACCTTAAAGGGTGAAATTCCGTTCTCGGCGGAAGGCCCACGCAGTGGCCGCAGCTGCTGTAAGCCCCATGTTGAGAGTGTATGTAGGAAATGGCCCCTATGGGGTTCGTGTGGTTCTCCTGCGTGAGAGGTGGACGGCGTTCACCGTGATCATTTCCTCACACAACTGTGAAGCTCAGATGAAATGTCACGTTTGACTCATCTATGGGTGCACTTTGTTGATTACCGTAGATAATGCGCATCTTCCCCGCTTAAATGTTAACATCTCTGCACATTTTCAAAGCAAAGTATTGAAATATTTTCCATCCCAGAGGCGACCAGTCAGGTCACTAGGGTACAGCCTCACATCTTCACCAGGGCATGGATGGGGGCTTCTTTTGACAGTTTGGCACTCCACTCTTGCTAAAACATCACCACCGCAACAGTTAAATTATAATACCTGGTGGGTTTTTTTTCCCCTCTCAGACCAGACACATTATTTTAGATGATCCGTGTTTTGCATGTCCCAGCATTGCTGGCAAGTTCAGCACAGGAGGATGAAACTTTTTAGTGGAAAGTAAGTAGAAAATATGATGCTGGATCTGAAGTCAGGACCTAGACCTTGAGGGTTCCTGCTCTGGAAACTACAGACACGGGATGTGAACTGATCCAGGAGCACATGGAAGTTGTTTGTATCCTAGTAATGCCTTGACCCTATAATTTCATGTCCTGGAGATAACGGGGCCTTTACCAAACTCTCCCCTTTGTAGCTTCATGTGCACAGGAGGACACCTGGGGCAGGGAGATGAGACCTTGGCCAGACCCTCAGGCTGGGCGAGTGGAGGGCAGCTCCCAGCCTTCGCTATGCTGCAAACTTGCCACAGAGACCAAAAATTGAGCGAACCAAGCAGTCTTAATTCAGAGAGAAAGGAATAACTAAGGAATTACTATCTCTGAAGAGCAAACGGAGGGTGATTAGCACATTCATCAAAGCCTCAACAGACTAGTTCAAGTCCCCGGTCTGAATCAGGCTAGCAGAAAATCTACTTAGATAAAATTCCTATTAGCTCTTTATCTGTCTGCAAGCCCCGGGTAAATTGCACCACCAGGGTGTCATGAACCTGAAGCTAAAGCAGATGGAAAGGAGATGAAACTCAAGAGACTTTTGAACCTGTTAAAATGAGAGCTGTGGAGAGACCATCCTGCCAGACCTACCTTTCCCCGGCATTACCCCCCAGCCAGGCTGAACGCCCGGCTTCCGCAGCGATGCTGCGGCACTCGACGGTACGAAGCCCTTTAGGTACAGAGGGTCAAGCCTCAGGCGAATGTACACACGGAGCTTTTGGTGAAAATCCCGTGAGAGATGCAGTGAGCCACGGCAGAAGCAAGCTTCGTCCGGAACATTGACCCAGACCTCTTCTGCATGGCCATTTCTGATTGAAGAAAACAGAGCAGCTTTACACAGCAGCCTCCCCTCGCCCGCTGTGCTTGTAGGGGGATCCCTCCTGCTCGGGTCTCAGCTCAGCTGTAGCTTCCAGAGTTACCACAAACCCTGCCCAGCTCTCCCATCCCACTTCAGAAACTCTTCTTACCAGCCCCGGGGTCAGCAGGCTCCCTGCTCTGGGCAGCCTCCTCTCTCACCGCCACGCTCCGTCGTTTGAAGGACAACCCAGTCTTTTATTTAACACAAGACGGAGGAGTTTAGTACCTGTGTTAAGCAAAAAAAATCAACCCCACCAAACCACAGCCTTTAACCCTGGAATGGCTACAGCTTCTTCAGAAGGCAAAGGATGTAACAGCCCTTTGCATCGCAATGAGACAGGTAATTCAGCAGCTGAGGCTCTGTGCCAGCAATTAAGTGCCGATGAAAGTGATGGGATATAAAAAACCCATCACTAACAACAAAAATAAAGCAAGCCAGAGCAATTACTGTCACCGCTGTTTGTTTTAGTCTGTTCTTCCCACGGAAAATAAATCTTTAACTCTTTTGACGCCACCAAAAATAGACAGCCAGGTAATTGCCATTCACACCTACTGCGTACGGTACCGCTCTCCCCATGCTCTTACGGCCGAGATGCTGCCATGGATTTAGAGGTTCCCAGTGATAATTTAGGCACACTGCATATACACATGGTTAAGACAGCATTTTATGTATCAATACATTGGATTTAATAGAAGATTTTCTAGATTGAAAAACAATAAATGAAAGGTACCGCACGGTATTTTGGAAGATGAAGCGGAGATCAGGCTAACGTCGGCACGGTCCCCGATCCCTACACATGCGACCTACTGTCCCTATACAGTGGGTGGGACACGTGCCCAGCATCACCCTCAAGCTCCTTTTTGCCGTACCTCCCAGGG
>NW_009648963.1:1191738-1241738 GCF_000708025.1 Charadrius vociferus | reverse complement strand
GGAAGTGGATCTGACGTGGGCGGTCAGCCCCCTCCTTTACCAATGGCTTATGGAATTCACGTCCTGCACGAGAGTGGATATTTGCCCAACAAAACTCACAGTAATACTGCAGGCAAGTGACATTGGCACAAAAGAAAGGAGCAAACTTTCCACCGCATCGCGCGCCCTGGCATTCGTCACACATCTGGTCATCCAACACATATGGCTTTACCTCCACCTGTTGGAGCAAAACAGAAACAATTCTGCTTAATACCTGTTCCTACTTACAAGTCGCATGAGGCCATTCAGGTTGTTCTGGTTTAAGAAAAATAAAGATGTCTGAAATCAGACGTATTAACGCCTTCATCTAACTAAACAGTTATTACTCTCTACCATTTATCAGCTACAGACCTATTCATACAGTAGCAGAACACTTCAAGGCAGATCTTCAGAAGTACATTATATATGTAATAAATAGCTACATCAGAACCTCCCTTAATTTATTCTGGAAGGATGTTCTTGGCAAATGATAACATGGAACCACGTGTAGAAAACAGGCAAACAAGACCAAAGTTCTCCCAACTAATCTCATCAGCTCCCAAATGTACCCCAACATGACACCCAATTCTATACTCTTCAGCAAGAAATAACTGAACTTACAAGAACGTAACCATTTATATATTAACCTTTAAAAAACCAAACCAAACCCACAAGTCTCTGCACACACTACTTTTGCGTGCAAATTAAAAGTAGTTTCTGCAAGCTGGAATACAGATCTTTGGGGACTCCTGTTCACCGTAAATTCACTCCGGATTTCTAAAATATGGTCAAATTTGGAGCTACAGATTTTGGTCATCTATTACTTGCCCCTTTTTGTGGCCTTGAGCTGTACAGAAATTTTTATTCAATGTATTTCTGAAAATATTTTTAGAGACCATTTTGCAAGTCTACAAACTGCTAGAAACACCTGCCTTACACGGCTTCTTTCTCCCAAACTCATCTGACTGCCAGAGTGGAAAAGTGGCAGGAATCCAGTGGCAAATTTGCTTTATGTCTTTGCGTAACTGAACTGTTGCAGACTGCCATCAGACAGGAAGAAGAACTTCATAATAAAACACAAAATGAGTTGACTCCATTATTAAGGAATGTATTGTTGTCTTTCACGTTTTCCTCACTTTTAAAAACGGTATTTTTTGCCTTTTGTTGGCAAAAAGAGCTATTCCAGTTCATACTAAAACTCATTGCTATGAGAGATTTTTTTCTGAGATACTATTACGTGAGAAGAATGCTTACACATAGACATTGACTTTATGTACTATACTCAGAGTATGTTTGAAATAATGAGAACTTCAAAATGCTATTTCTTCCACTGTCTCTCCAGAGGAAAAAAAACTTGCACATACAGCTACCCACTGAAAATTTTAACAGCAGAACAGTCTTCATTTTCTTAGCTCTAGAAGCAGAGGTCATACTTGACATGGCAAACCCATCTATGTTTAAAATAGAGTGTGCTTCCTCTAGTAATCTATATTCAGCACAAGCTCTACTACTTACTTCACTACGATGACCCGTCTTACCACAAGTTACACTCAAACTTTGCAATAAACAGCTACCTTATGCATTAACTGTGTTTGTGGTTCAAAATTGCTGAAAGTACAGAGCAGCACATATTTCAAGCTTCAGTGCATTAATGCACCAAGATCGGTATGAAGAGGATTTCAAATGTACTGGAGAAACGCTTTGGGGAATGGAAGTATTACATGAAGTGGATGCAGACTGCTGGCATATGAAAGTTAACAACATTTTAAGGAATTGTTTGGAGCTGAAACTCCAAACGAGTTTCAAGGAAATGTTTGGAGCTGAGCTTTCATATATGATAAAACAGGATGAGGAGCACTTTACTGAAGAAAAACATCTGTTAGAGAAACTAAACATATCTACACATCAAAAGAACTGGCGAGAAGCTGCAGAGTACTTAGGTGGGGAAGAAGTTAAGATCACAGGCAGTGTTTGTTAAGAGACTGTGGCAAAGATTTCCAATTAAGGTAGGAAAAGGTATGTACAAAAAAAAAAAAGCTATAAATACTTTGAACTGAAGTTCGAAAGGATAAACAGGTGAACTGCAAAATTTAGCAATCAAAAATACTTTCACACAGACAAAACTGGTTATGAAAAGAACGTGAAAGGGCAGCAGACCTACAGAAACTAGATATAACTGGTACAGCAAGGCCATGCTAAGGTAAAGGGTAAGAGAACAGTACTGGCCTCTAAGATTTCAGTGAAGTATGTCATATATCGCTTTATTGGCCAGCATACATACACACCGCAGACGAAGGCAGTACCAGAAATCAGACCATCTTCCTCCTTTACAAATAGTCGTTTACAAATTCATACAAATTGCTTGCTCATCTACAAATCAGCAGTAATACTGATTATGGAATATTTTCAGAGCCTGAAAAGGCATTAGTTTATAAACTCCACGGAGCAAAAGCAACTATTTCCGAAAATAGGTTTCTTTCATACTTTCAGAAACAGACAAGAGCTAAAGTATTCCCTAAAGAGAGGCTGTTCCCTCATACTCCTCAGTAACACAAATAACTGGGTTGTATAAATAGATATATAATTATATAAACAATAAGAAGTGACCATATGATTTAATTAGAGAAGATGATTAAAAAAAAAAAAAAGATTAAAAACCCTCTGAAATAAACAAAGACATTCGTACACCTTCCCCATCACAAGGTCTAAAGACAAATTTTTTAAAACACTTAGATTTGGTATTGCTATATTTTGCAAGTAAAACACCTCAGGAGTAGCACACATTTTTAAAGAAAAAGCAAGGATCCTAACAAAGTGCCCAAAATTCCAGATTTAAGAAAATACTTGAATCAAAAAATTAATTCCCAAGAATTAGAAAAGCAACGCTAAAGAAGGAACACAAATCATAACAACCAAAACAGAAACTGTGAGAATTCAGATATTGAAAGAGAAAGCCTAGAACTGCCTTCCCTCTCCCCCTCAACCTCTCCAGCCCATGAACAGCTAACTACAGATACTACTTATACTTGTTTCTTATTTTCTTTTCTTTTTTTTTCGTAATAGTGATTGAAGACATCATTTGACTACTGTTTTTCTACATTAAGTCTCATGGATAAAACTCAACGCTGTGCTTCTGAAATCTAGTATTTGGGGTAGATTCCCCCCCGCCCCCGGTCCTAGCTCGAAGAGGCCTGCAGCACATGCCCACCGTTTTACTGGAGATTTACTGCCCTTCCCCTTTTCAGTATTTCAGTGTTATATCACACATTAACAAGTGAATCCCTTTCCTCTGCGAACAGCAAGCCCTGACATTTCAGATGCCTGCTTGGCATCCAAAGAGCACTTAAAATCTCTGGTGATCTACTATTAAAAAACCCCGAACCAACAAACCAACCTATTTAGAAGTGCAGCTTTCAAAGGCAGGTTCATGCCTTCTTTTCTCTTACGAGACGGCACTGCCGGTCTACCATATACTCCTCTACTGCAAAGGACAGTCCCGTAGGAAAAGGAAGATCACAACGTAAGTGTCCTCTAGTTTAGAGCATTCAAGTCCATGTCTCCCACCTCTGAGGGAGAACTAGTTTCGATGGGACTCAACTGCCTACCTCTAATTTTTAAGTTAGGTCACTTTACAGCCCAATGCACTGTAGGTGGTTCCTGAAACACACCAAGCTATACACCATTCTGAAGCTAAACGACCCATTTAGCATTTCTTTGGAAGGAGTTCTGGATTCTGGTCCTTACTCCCATTTTGTCCAAATACTCAAACGCAAGATGATTAATAGTTTTAATTCCCCTCACGCAGTCACAGTGTCAAGGATGTTTTTCCTGTTACGTAATTAGCCAAAAGGCAGAGCTACAGCTGCAAGTCACAAGGACAGCAATCCCACCAGCAAAATGTAGCTGTCACATCTTAACGTGAAGCCTAGTTCACTACCCACATTCAGAGTCACGCATCCTCTGGAAATGGCCATGTTTGGCAATTTCAGCTCACTAGGCAACCGCTATCTGAGAGACAGATGTAAAGCTGTATTAGTCTGCCTATTTGAAAGGAGAGAAGTGCATGCCACCTCCCCACAGCAGACTTTTGTTAAATGTACTACTTTCGTTTTCCCATGTCTTTGATCTGTAGAGGAGACTGGACCTTGAACTACTTTACTCAACCCTTCTTCCTCTAAGACCTTCTTTTTTTTTTTTTTTTTTTTTTAAAAAAAAACAACCATCTATTAATACCAGTGACTACCTCTGCAGCTCTTGACATCAAAACTAGTGACACTTAAAACTGACATAATTTAGATGCCAGTTTTCTTTGCTACACATATACTTCTAATTAGGAAAATGAAGTTGATTACTCTTCTTAAGAAAAGTTACTTCTGCTTTAGCTAGTAACAATCATCTGTAGCAACCAGGAACGTACATTGGTAAATACTCCGAAGACTCTCTCAAACAGAAAGGACAAGACATTTTGTATTTTAGGTGTTGAGCTTGATTGATTTTCTGAAGTGCTGAGCACTGACACTTATGGCTGAAATTAAGGTCAGCTGCAAATATAGAGCTAATCTCAAACCAATGAATACTAGAGTTTCCTATGAATGACAGAGGAATTATCAAGTATTTGGTTTCATTAGAAGGGAGAGGAAAAGGTTTTCAAGCCCTTTGCCCATACATAACAAAACCAGGAGTTCCAGAATGGAAAGAGCATATGGTCTAACATATGTCCAAGGAACAAACTGCTGCTTTGTGGAATGCATGGTGTTTGTTCAGGGGCATTCAGTTTAACTCTTGGAACTTGTGGAGTTACAGGAATACTAAAAGAATGTAGAAGCTGGCATAAAAGACAATCAAATGCAACGTTACCATACCCTGAGAAGTTCCTTCACAGATCATCACCCTCAAGTTTTTAATTTCTGTTTAACTTACGCGTTTATCAATATCGCCATGCTGAAGTTGAACAAACCGAGCACTGATGGCAGCAATATAACTCTGCTGATTGGAAAAAGCAACACGTCCAGCACCTTTTGGGTATTTCAGCTCAGGGTCAGTATCAATTCCTGCGTAACAAACTCCACCATAGAGACGGTCCATGATCATAGCCAATTCCACTATTAAGAAACAAAATAACGTTTATTTAAACTGTTCTTACAATACAAACTTTATATAATATGCTTGTATTAAAAAATACCAAAAAAGTGTTAATTTTAATAATTAATTTTTGCAACAGCTGACGTAACAGTAATAGCAAGAAATATAAAAACGTATTAAATCAGCTACGAAATACTCAGCAGACAGATCTTTCACACCATGGGTACATACATCCAAGGAACAATGGAATCGTAAGTCCTTGCAGTCCTTGATAACCTGGAACTGAAATTCCAGGGCAGTTTTCTTCAGGGGATTACAGCGAAAGACTTTTTGGGCAGGCACGGAATGTAAGCTGTATAAAATAGATCCACATGCCACAAATTCCTTGGTACGTTTTCTCTGGCTGTCCTAATGCTCTATGTCCTACTTGAATTTAAAGATGTAGTTAGCATCTTTCATCAGCCACACAGAGCTTGATTATCTCTACAGTGCTACGCTTACAACAGATACTGAAGTTCATAGAAACAGAAATCTCAAATTTTACAGATCAAGTATTTTAGCAAGCCTCTAGTAATATTTTATACTTAATTCAGTTTTGCAATTCATTTAGGTGCAAAATACTAACGTATTAGGGTATAAAGGTGTCAGCTGTTACTGCTGTTCAATAGTTGTTTGAAAAGTCTCCTAAAGTTTTACTGCTTTGTGAAGGTATATTCTTATTTCACAATGCCATAAAAGTTTCATTTTCACATATACAGGGCATTTGAAAGCCAAGCATAAGAATGCATCCGTTAAATTTATCACAGACATTTAGCAGAGTAACCTGGAGTATGTGGACTGAATTTAAAGAAAAAAAATAATCTGCAGTTGGAACATACTGTGTTTATGCTCATTTAAAGAGCTTGTGCTACCGTCAAAAGTACAGTCCTAAAAGTAAAATAACAGAAAAGTTCGAGCATTGCAGGTCCAAGATAGAAAAATTCAAGATTCTTTGTACCCCAAATTTGCACTATCACTTCTTGGTTCTCCTACATCTTCCATCTGAAAGCTCATCTTTCTGTAAGAATAAAATTAATTACAAACTACAGAAGACTAATGAAGTCCAGGAATCATTCTAATAGAAAGCGAGATTGGAACCACTGTACCTCGTGTTTCTACTTCCAACTTTCACCTCTAATTCCAACTTTCTCTTTCTACTTACTAGAAAGCCACCATAAAATATTGTAAAAGGCTACTACAATCAATCTCACAAAGCAGACTGTCCAGGTTGTAGATCAACCATTCCACAGCTATAGAAGCATTTAATTTTTCCTTCATGCAGTCCAACAGGAGACTTTCTCCTGCAATCTCATATAGTGTTGTACCATGTAGACTGTGCTAGCTCTCTGAATTTCTTCCTTTTTTCTTCTATTCCTACTCCTTCAAGTACTCTATCATTTGTGTTTTCATTTTGTCCATATTAGCAAGAGTAGCTGCAATCTGATAATAGCGGAATAGTAGCTAATGCACAATGACAAGCAAGTACAAATACAACTCCATATATTCATGGAGCATGGCAGAGAGGTTTTCATAGCATTGTTTTAAAATCAAAACTCTTTCATGAGATAGTTTACGTTACAGTCTTGCTAATATGATCAAATTCTTTTCTACAGCTTTAAACATGTAACAGTTTCCAGTAAACCTCAATGATGAACAGTGATTTATGGCCAAAGCCATAATTACTACAGAAACGAAGCAATACACAAATATGGTACTGTGGTTATAACTATCATGACAGTCTTCTATTTTTATATGTATATGTCTATATCTATCCATACATAACAATACAAAAGTATGTATGGTTCAAACTATTTCCAATAATCTCCGACTTCTAAAAACAGACAGAGATTATACTCACCAGCTCTTAATGGTCTAGGGACTCCTCCAACAAAAATTGTTTTTCGAGGATCAAGCGGCTGGGAACCATCCATCACAAAGTCACTATCACTTAGATTCCAGGGACGGATCTGAACCTATTAAATTGGGAAAGAAAACAGTATGCTACTTTAAGTTTCACTACATTGTGGATATATGTTCATCACCTTTATAAACTGTCAAACAGTCACAACCCCATTAGTTTAGCAAGTAGGTGCTCTGTTTTAATCCTAATAATACAAAAGACTATAATTTTAAAATCATGCAACTCTTCCAGATGCTGAGCTCTGCCAACGGTAGTTTGCTCTTGATTATTTTCATCGTCATCATTTCAAATGCAGCTTTAGACAGATGGCAGCTACAGCCCGCAGGCCATCTACTGTTTACTTACTGGCTTGTCCTTGATAGTAGGACTGGAAACACATAGATAGAGCTTTCCATCTTCTTCAATGCAGGCGTCAATCAGGGCCTGAACGGAACTCTCTTCTTGGAACAGGAGGAATGCGTAACCTGGAAAAAAACCCAAACCAACTGATATTTTTTCCTCTTATCTTTCTTAATCATCTTTGCCAGTGACTTTTCCATATAAATGTTTTTACTCCAAAAGTAAAAGAATGTCAAACCAATTCTCTGTTATTAGTCATCTTCTTTAACTATATACTACCTTGCCATGATCAACAGAACTCCAGGCAAATACTTCTATCCTTATAATAATTGTCAAAAAAGGACTAACAACCAAATAAAAGCAAACATGGCTGCTCTAGTATCATGTACGAGAAGTCTAGGCTGAGCATAATTCATTGGCAGCAATGGACATTATACAATGAAAATCCGACTTGGCACAAATGACTAATCTCTATTCTAGAGATTAGATCAAAGTACTTTGTTACGTAAGTGACCCAGCAAACCTCCCAAACACTACAAAAATAGGAATTAAAATGCTTATTTAATGCTACAGTAAAAGCAGTCAGACAAGCAAAGAACCTCACACATTAGAATACTTTAACAGTTACGGTACAATGATATATACAAATTTTGTTACTTTACAGGTGCGCAAAAGTGCAACTAGGGGTGTATTCTAAAACAAATTTTAAAAGGAATATAAATCCACATTTCTTTTTGAGATTACTACCAAGTGTGGAATTTTCACATGAAGTTATGTTTTATTACTTGGATGGAAAAGTAAATGCTGAAGCAGCTGCTCTAGAGTGGGCTTGGCAAGAGGGAGTGTGGCTGCTTTACCAAGCCTTTTGGAAATGATACTGTTTTTCTGAGAGAAGCTAGTTAACCACTGGCAATTTCTTACTGCAGACACGCAGTGTAGGTCATCAAGAGAAAGATGGTAGGGTGCATCTTAAAGAGCACTAAAGAATCAATGTGTTAAGAAGAAAATAAGATTAGAGAAACAAATGCATGACTGATTTTAGATATATGGGGAAAAAAGTAGGATTTAAAGAAAAAGCTGTAAGGCTTATACTGGTCTTTCTAATAACTTGTTATTCATTTCCTACCCCTCATACCACGGTCCTATCACAGCTGCCTACAAGGGACACATGACAAGGTTTTATGCATTCTATATTTTTTTATGTAAATATTATTTAGTTTCTTAACAAATATGCCATAGGGAATAATTGGGCTTTGGCTGAAGCATTTCCTTGTGAAGTCTATTTTTCATTGCTGAACAATATTTTTTAGTGACAACCTCTTTAACTTAAGCTTTATTAATAATTACTTAGATTCAAAGTCTGTTCTAACGGGGATATCTTTCAGTATTTATCTTGGAATTTAAAAACCATATATTACCCATGCAAAACTCACTCACTGAATTGTGGCATGTGCAGACTGGCACGGGTGAGACCAGACCCATGTAACTGTCCTTACTTGTGTGGCAGCCAGGCACACGCATTCCAGTTTGAATGGAGAGCTCAGTACAAGAATGATGGGAGTGCAAAAACCTGACTAATCAAAAGGAGGGCTAAATGCACATGATAGCGACCAAGGGATCAGCCATACAGAGTAAGACTCACAGTCAGAAGGGCATAAAATAATTTGCCAGATTCTGACTTTTCATCAGTTTTTATCCTAAAGTAAATCAAGGGTACTGCCATATAACTCCTGATGCATAAATACAGTCAGTGTCTCTAAATGATCTACCACCTGTAAGCCTGCAGCTATTAATATGTCTAACTGTGAAAGCTTGTAAAAAGACAGAAAATTCAAATACAAGAACTTGATGAGGGAGTAATTAGGAATACTATATCCTATCACACCTGAAATAAAAGTAAGGAAAGCAATGCCAAAACTGTATGTTAATACTGCTTTCTCAGCATTATCTGCAAAACATGTACCATGTCTGGGTTCATCCAATTTTACAGCATCAGATAGGCTTGTGTCATGAGCTTAGCTGTACTAGTTCTCTTCTGAAGACACAGAGAAAGTTAGGGTATAGTCTTTACTAACAAATTGGTCTGGCTATAGTTTTGCTCCACAGCTCTAGTCCTTCGGTGGTTTACAAGGCATTTTAGTTCGCTCCCCAAGTCTAGTCTGGAGGAAAATAACCAGTTCTCCTGGAGAAGAAGCCTGGCTAGAGATGATAATTTGCTCAGGTCTCACATTTTATAGTCATATACAGACACAGCCAATCCCTTCCAAACAACGCTAGGCTTGCACAGTCTGCATCACTTACCCTGGCTCACGGCACATGTCCTGGCACAAATCAATTACACGTTGGCCATAGACTTCTCCAAAGAACACCAGTTACAGAGGCAGACAGTCTATATTCATTAGCTAGAATGTGCTTGCAAAGAGAAGTTACACTCTTATATTAGGTATTTCATTCAGACATCATAAATTAGGGCTCTTGTTACTACGATTATCACACACCAACAACTGTATGGCACAAACTTTATTCTTAACCCTTTCTGCATTCTCAAGATATGCTTTTATTGGATTATTTTTCATCTCAACATCTGTAACTCATGAACTATTGTGGATGCTTAATGTCTGCGAAGCTAGTGTGGTGGTGGTAAGTCACTTGCATAAGTATAATGAAAAAGATCAAGTGCCTAACTAGTCTTTTTGGAGTCGTACTGAACTACAGTTACCATGTGCGATAGAAAGTACACATCACAGTGAAACATGGTAGAGAGGTAGGGTGAAGAGTAGGAGGTGTTTTACTGTACTACAAAACATCTTAAATCACTAGTTTCTTGGGGTTTTTTTTGGTGTACCACATCAGTCATTTAACAGCTTCACACCCAACAGCAATGCAAGTCTGTTTACAATGGAAAAGCAAAGCTACTCTAATAGTTTTCTTTGAAGGAAGCTGCCTCATACCTTTGGGTCATACGTACACCAACAACAGCAGGTCATGATCAGTTATTACTTGCCAAGAGACAAAGCTTGTATGTTTTGTACATTTTTCACAAGGTGGAAAGTATTAGATGAAACAATCTTATAAAAAATTCTTGTCCATGTGCACCCCCACCAGAATTTATGCCTCCTGTGGGAGACAAAGTTTAGGTAACCCCTGTTAGTGCTTATCACTTGACTAAATTCCTCTGCATAACACTGGAACTATTATTAATACTCCTATTTTCAAAGGGAACTAGTGTGGGTGACTTTGATAATACCTGTCCTCAGAAAATCACCTCAAATAATAAACAAATCTTTCTGGAGATGAACTTAGAACTACATTCCCTGATATACAGATACTGTACTGGTTATAATCATCCTTACTCCAAATTAACATCTTTCTTGAACAAAAAAAGACCAAGAAATTAAACATTTTCTTCTTTTTAATATATTGGGTCAGCACTGGAAACAGAAAGCCCATCAGATAATTCTGAAGAGTCCTAGCTGTATTACCAAAATTAAACTTTTGTAATAATTAAAAAACCCAAGAAAAACTAACAACCCCTCTCCCCCAAACTATACACAGAATCAGTCTTTTTGTTTTTTTCTATTTATTACATAGAGAACAAATCAAAAGCAAAGTATTCTAGACTAGATTCACACTGGTAGCTAACATGATGATCTGAATCTGTTATTTCTTTATTTCATAAGTAATATAGAAGTTTCTCGAAAGAAGAAAGGATGCTTTTCTGCCATGCATATTCTGCATAGAAATCAGAGAGTAGCTTTAAGTTTTATCAAAATCCAGTTAACTACTGTCACTACTGGCTTATAGAAGGAGTCAAGAAAATCAGTGCAAGGCAGCACAACACTGTCCATACAAGTCAGCACAGCTGTATTTTGGGATTGGTTCATCTACTGCCCTGACAGACTCTCCCTAGAGGAGACTAAATGGCCCCAGTGCACTGTAATGCTTGTCCACAGAATGCTGTGCCTTAGCTTAAATCAGAATGAATCAGTGTAAACTGCAGGTTAATACAGACAACTGATCTACATTTCAGGATAGGAATAATTCACATTTGGCAAGGACACACAACATTTAATCTATTTCTCTTTAAAGAGATCTCATCACCACATCAATTAACTTTAATCTTTAAAACATAAATCTTTCACTCATTCCGTTTAGTCATCTTTGATGGAGAATTAACTCCAAAACTCACTTGAAGTGAAAAAATGCAAGCTGATACAATTGTAACACAGTTATTAGCTAAGGCACTTTTGAGTAGGGGAGAGCAGCTTTCAGTTCAAGACCCAAACAACTACTTTTATATTTCTGCAGTGACTGTGTTTAAGCTCCTACTGTAGTCCAGAGATCCAGTTAATGCAGTCAGTGGTGTCTGGACGGTTACTTAGCTGACCAAGTGGGACACAGAGGTGTCTAGCACCATTTATCCTCTATAGTACTTCGCCTAACCTTCAGCTGGTGCTCCAGAATGGTGTGGGGCTTCAGTAGGTGCCACGCCACATTTGTCAGACCCGTGTAAATCTTTTAGATATCCTCAGTCTGCGTAAATAAATCAAGCTCAATGTGCTTATGTTACAGTGACCTGAATAGCCCTCTATACTCCACTGACTGTATTGGCCAGGTTCCCATTGATTAAAGGAAGCTTAGACACTAATCACACATGAAGACACCTACAGTTACTTGCCTGAATCCAGAGTTCAATTCTACCCAGTGTGATCAAATAAACTGGTAACAAGTTGAATAGAACTTGGATGGACCTGGGGTTTTGCTTCTTAAACTAGAAACAGAACATTTTCAACCTAATTGTTTCAGTCAGTTCTAAATTAGCAGTTCAGAACCTTGAATAAATGAAACTACTGCACAACTGCTGTGATAGAAGGCAACAGAAACACCCAGACAATTAGAAAAGGCTGGGGATACTGCCCTGTTTAAATCAGATTATCCTCTGTTTGATACGGACTATAAATAGTACAGAGCACATAAACGACTGGGCTTATTTTGAAAGGGCTTCTTCGGATTTGCATATCCTCACGGCACCATTTCTTTGAGAGCTTCATTATAAGAAGGAGTCCTCACCTCAGCAAGTTGCTTTGGACACGTGTGTTGTTTCATAAATAAGTATATTTGCCAACTACGTAATAACACGAGTTATGATAAACAGTGGCAAGTCAGAAAGGAAGGACTTCTCCATTACAGTTGGCAGATCACTTACAGACTTTGTACTTTGATCTCAACAGAATAATTTTTTCTGCTTCAGAACAGAGTTTCCTCGTAAGATTAGTGTGAAGTTTTTAAAATTCCTGTTTTCTTCAACCCTAATTTTGTGGTGAACCAATACAAAATGCAATTAGGTAAGAACAAGCAGTTGGTGTTTCTCAGGAGGCAGCAAGCCTTGATGGATCAGGACACTTTTTGCATTTCTTCAAGCAAGGAAATACTTATTATGAACTTGGCCTTCCCTCAGGACTTTCTGTAAGCAGAGAGCCTGGAAGGAACTACAGCCTGGAAAACTGGACAAGAGTTCAAAACAAAAAAAAAAGCAGGCTGTATCTCTTCACCACAGAGAAGACTATTACGTAAATGAGTCCAGAACTGGATAATTCTGAGATGTCTTTGGAAAGTAATACTATGTCAAATCTCTAATGAGACTGAACAAACAAAAATACGTACACTGAATTGACTCCATGCAGAGTAACAAATTAGAAATTGGAGATTAAAAGTAAAAATTAAACAAACAAAAAACCTCCTTGGGCTAATATAGTATGTATTTCTAAGTTGCTAATTACTGATCAATCTTAAAGCTTTCTTAGAATTTAGCCTATCTTTAACAGTTTCAGAGATTTTATTAAATATATGTATATACAGTTCTTGTCTGCACATGTGAGTAATACTTAAGACAGACATTTTTTTTTAAGAAATTCTTCTACAAAATAATCATGGGCCATTTCTATTGCACTGAAAAAAAACAGATATAAACAGAGTAATATTCAGCAGTTAATAGTAAGCTCTATTTCCAGAGTATCTACATAGAGAAACCTATACTGTATTTTAAATGTGTTAGGCTACATTACAAAACAATATTGAATAATGTGGTTAACTGAGAATAATTTTTTAAGATTGAATAACAGTAAGTGTTATTAAATTCCAAATAAGGATCTGTTAATCATGGGAAATGAACTTAACACTTAGTTTGTAAGTGTCTTCTGAATTAATTAGATCAACAGACTGAAGTTCTTCTATACGCATTTTCTGCTTTTAAGAAGCTCTGCTTAAAACACAGTTTTGGGTTGGATTTTTTTGTTTGTTTTTTTACTGTGGTAATTATAAATATTCCAACAGTATCAAAAAGTTTTATTAAATGAAGAATTCTGGAAATTTATCCTTAAGATGTTCAGACACTGAGACAGGACTATCTCCTTGGAAAGGAATGCCAGAAACCATTCCTTCCAGGTAATAATATACTACATCTTCCCTCTTCTATATATTCATCACAGACTCTGAGATGCATCTTCCTCAAAGAGTTCCTCAAGAATTTCTCTTGGTAATTTATGATGAGATATGCACTCCTTAGGATGACCAAATTTAACTTGTCAGTAGCTTTGTGTTTCAGGCTGACAATCAAAAAGGCTGAAGTCTCTTTGTTTGTCTTAGAATTTCCACGTAGTGTTCATATATACTATTCAAATACTTTCAATTCCTTTTCCTACTGCTTAGAGAACGATCCCAGATAGTAATACTGTCTTTCCCCAGCATAGATGGTCAGATAAATAAATGAA
The DNA here is from genome assembly GCF_000708025.1 of Charadrius vociferus. Classification (NCBI taxonomy): domain Eukaryota; kingdom Metazoa; phylum Chordata; class Aves; order Charadriiformes; family Charadriidae; genus Charadrius; species Charadrius vociferus. The sequence goes on along the minus strand of NW_009648963.1, from coordinate 1,227,569 downwards.
GAATCAGTTTATAAAGGCAATATGCCTACTTTTGTCACTTCCAGGGAAGAAATGAATTGCTGCATTCTCTACAAAATGAATCATCTCTGCAACGCTTTCATATCTGGATCAGATTTTTGCATTTATTTTATATGTACCAATACATGATTGACCTTGCACAGAGATACACTACATAATTGAATTATTTAATGGAGAGAATGGCTTTTCCAACACTTTGTAAGTGATATTAAAAAAATCTAGTCTAACAGCAGCACTAGAAAGTTACAAATCAATATTTAGTCATTTATCAAAAAAGATAATTAGCGCTTCAATAGGAAGGTCACATCCTAAAACTGAAATAAACATAACATTGATTATCTTGATCAGATACCCAAACGCATCCTTCTGAATCCTGCCTGTAACTTCCCACAAAAATTTTTATCTACGGTTTGGTTTTAAAAGTTTGATCAAATTTCAGTTTTGGAAACCAGATAGAAATGCAGATACAGAACTCAGGATTAATGACACACACAATTATATAATGCTGATCTGATACATGGGAAATCAGAATATGAAAGATCCTTCAGGAGTCCAGCACTGAACCAGGCACAGTACTAAAACACTCTCGGCTTTTAGACTTGGCATGTAAAGGAACCATGTCTGAACCTGTGTTGAAATTGTAGAATTAACTGTTTACAGGAATTGTAAATTATACCCTTTGGAAAAAGATGAGACAGTTTCCCAGAGTAAGATTTGCACTCAGTGACAGGTCAAACGTTCCAACACTCTTACCTTTTGGTGGAAAATATGACTTGCTTTCTGCTTTGTGAGGCCAGTCTACTACCAAAGGCCCAAATCGTCTGAAGCTAGCAGTAATTTCATCTAAAAAGAGGTAAAACACTTGCAATTAAAATAAATGACATAACTCAATGAAAAAGTACTATCAAAGATCTTTGTTTCTAGCAAAGACTGACATCTAATGGAAAAAAAGAAACACAATTTCCAACTTTCATGAGCAAAAACCTTAAATAGACCCATCTTCCAAAGTCATAATATTTACGCAAAATATTTCTGGTGATTTTAAGCTTGTATTTGTTTTTTATTGCTTAATAACAGCAGCATTTCCAAAGCATATGCACAACTAAAGGCAGTGGAGAAAATTGGTGTGGTACTTCCTTAAATTCAGAATTTGGTTTGAATGCAATCAAAACAATTTTCTGTTTGGCGATGTACAGTTCAGAGCTTTGTTGGTAGATACTTGTATAATAAGCACCACCACAATTAGTATGCTAGCGGTTTCCGGCAGATATCATGCACAGATCAGGCAAATAAACTTAAAATTGCCTATTTAGAGGTGCTTTGCAAGATCTGCTATGCCCTCTGTGCAACTTCGTGATGCCTTTCTATTCCAGCCACTCCTTCCTGTTATTGACTGTAAGAACCTTGGCCATGAGGAAGAAATTAAACCACCCTAAACTCTACAAGAGCAGTAACTCAAACTTAAATATGTTCCATTTCTTTCAGTCGCACCTTGCCATCAGCATATAAACAGGCAGGAAAGAAAAAAAAATTTCTTCCACGTGTCTTTGTTTAACATTTGTATTAAAAAGCAAGAGTACACGTTTGAATTAGAAGCTAAAGTGCATCAAAAAACCTAAAGTACATTAAAAGAAATTACACTGCAGGAGAGTGTCACAATGAAGATGAAACCAAAATACAGTTTCTCCATGTCTGAAAGTTAATTAACCATAGTCAGCTTGTTTGGTTTGCAAGTTACTCTAGGATTACAATGAACCTTGTAAAGGGACTTCGGCTTACGTTACAAAGCTAGCATGTATTTTACATTTATCTGCACAGGAGAAACCTAATATTAAACAGCACGATTACTTCAAATCAGCACTATTGTAGAGAGCAATTCTAACTGCATCGCATAACAATCTGAGCTTCTGTGGTACATTCTACGTTCAATGCATCACAGAGTGCTTTGCCACTTGACCTTCCTCTGCCTTAGTTTCTCTATTTATGAACAGGAATAATAACCTTTCTAAAGCACTTCTGAGATCTTCAGGTAATAGTAAAATAAAATTTGAAATTCAATTACTAATAGAAGTTTTCTATGAATAGAGAATAAAGCAGGCACAGATAGAGGACAGTATCAAGGGCTAAGACGTATTTGAAAGGAATATGCAAGGTAAGCAGGAGCACAAATACTAGGCATCACATGCAACTCTACAAATCTCCAAGTGCAGAATCAGAGACAACCATCTCAAAACCAAAAGAGATGGATGACATCAAACAATATTAAGCTCAACATATCCATCAACTCTCACAACAAATATATATATAGTTGTGGCTTGTTACATGACAACATGATTTTGCTGGGTGGATTATTTCTACTACTTCATTTAGGTTTTCCAAAGTGTCTCTTTCTGTCTCCCTCCACACTTAGTTGCTTATCAGGCAGCTCACCTTCATCAATATCTGGTGGAAGACCTCCAACAAACACTTTCCGAGAAAAACGCTCAATTCGTTCTCCATTCTGATGAGCTGAATAGCAGGTAGGTGAATTCAAGACTCCAACTTGATCACTATGACCATCGTCCAGCAAACCGTCATCTATTGGGAAGAGGGAAGAACGGCCTTAAAAAGAAAAGATAAAAATATACATTAAAATAATTTTGTGGCAGTACATAGTTAATGTAATTTCAGAGAATGGAGGAATAGCAGTCTGGAAAGTAAAAATGAAAATACCAAGATATTAGAAAAGTACACATTAGTTTAAAGAAAAATTAAGAAAATGAAAAATGTATTAAACTTCAAAAAGGAAATTCAAGATCGCAAGCTGACATCACTGTAAGCATAGTACTTCATATTACATTATATTGTAGTTACTCTGCTGCATCCAGTAGGCAACTAGTAATTTGTCTTTTAAATGCAGGGTCTTATTTATGAAGAGATCGTATTAAGGGCTGCTTAAGTGAGTTTCATTAGTCTGCCTTTGGTTTAGCTTGAAGCTTTAACTTCCATAACCTGAATGACTACTGCATGTCTAAAAATCTTACACTTTAATTGAACAGAGGGAAACAGAAAAAACACGTACACAACAAAGTTTCAAATACATATGTTTTCTCTTTTAATGGCATCTGATGCTAATAATGTAAGAACAGATTTAATTTCTAAGCAAAAGAGAATTTTACAAGTGTTACATTTTAAGTATTTATTAAAGTGAGTCACATTGCTGACTTATCCTTCTTGCTCTCAAATTTGCCACGGTTTTGGAGGGAAGCCTTGTAGTGGTTCCTAATATGCAGCAATCTGCAGTAAGATTATAGTTACCCTGAAAAGCAAGTGCAAAATCTGAGAAGCTCACAGGATGGCTTTGCAAATGCAAACTGATCAAAACAGGTATATAAATGGCAGGGTGGAGTGAAAACATGGTAATTCTGTCCCACTTATTTCCCCCTATTTCATATTTACAAATTTTAGAGAACTCCAAAACAAAAAGACTTGGAAGGCCAGGATAGGCATCATAGCTTATTCGAACTTTCACTACTTTAGATTAGCAACAGAAAGATTAATGACAGTTGCAAATTCAGAAGTCAGGTTTTTAACTGCAAAAAGCCCAAAAATAAATATCTTGTGAAGCAAAAGAAATCTCCCACATCACTGTTTCTTCTGAAGTGCAATTTTTCCTGTTTCTCTCTCACTCATTTTTAAAGTAATTATAAATTAATTCAGCTGCTTTCAAAAAACAAGCAAGAAAACAAAACCAAAAAACAACCTAGCACACTTTTGGGAAGCAAGTTAATTTTCCATCTCAAATGGGCAACTTCTTCCAGATTCACCTACTGCAAATTCACACACAGGAGCAGTAGGTTCCCGACAGCTGAGTCTGCGGTACCTTTGCTGGGAGCCATACCACAGTCCCTAACTTTTAACCCCTCTCAGGGGAATACTACCAGGAAAGCCCTTTAGGAACACCTGCAGACATTGTGCTCATCAGCTAGGAGTGAGAGCAGCACGAAAGCCATTCACTCCCAGAAGACCACCTGATCATCAAGTGCTTAAAGACAAGGCTGGAGAATAGACAGCAAACATCATCACCAATGACCTACGTTGTGGTAACACCTAATGACCCTGATTGGGTATCTAAATCTATCATAATAAAAACATAGTTCATTAAAAATACCAAATGATAACATAAAGACGATAGAAAACAACTAAACATAATAAAATGCCACGAGGATCACAAAATAAAAGCAGGACCACGGGACTATGAAGTAACAAAGACTGTAACTATGTCTTTATGGTGGCATTTCACATTTATCTCTTAAGTAGGCATCTGATGGAGGGGAGCACAATAAATGCCAAAAGCTGTAGCAGGCTCCTCCTTTCCATTCGGAACGGTGATATGCGTGTTTGAGAACATGACTAGTGGGGAGCAAGTGATGGCATCCTTGCTTGTATCGTAAGGATGCATTCAACAGCTACATAACAGATCAGTAAAGTGTCTTTACGTGGAAGCATATAGCTGGTGCTCAGTGGGGCGGAAAAGCGAGGAAGCACAGGAGAAACAGAAAGTTAACACCAGTTGGAACAAGCAGCCAGGCAGATTCTTCCTGTAAATCATCTACTTAAACTTAAGAAAAGCAAGATCATGCTACAAAGACAGCAGCAGATGAGTAATGTCAGTTATGAAGACTAGTAAAAATGATTGGATCTTAAACATGTATACAAAGAAGTGCTAAGATTTGGTTACACAATCAAGAAAGGGGGATATAACAACAGATTTCTGAATTACTGATGTGAATGATGGAGAACATGGAACTTTCATCATAGTGACAGTGAAAGGACAAAGTGGCTAACAGAAGAAATAAGACTCAAATTGGAGGAACTCGCAGGAAACTGCAAAAGTGGAATTTTCACTAATATAGGAGATACTCAACATCTTAAACCTAAATCGAAAAATGACTGAAATTTAACTGGGTTATCTTTATAAAAAGCACATTTTCTCTTTACCTCTTCAAGTCTCTATATTGCAGAAAAAAAGAAACTTAAGTGACTTAAACGTGACAATTTTAATAAATTTGTTGGCATTATAATATTGCCACAAAAGCATTGAAGGGGGGCAGGGAGCTAAAGTTTTTGTTCTGTTTTTTAAAAATACAACATACAATTTATACTTAAAGAAGGTGTCTCTTCAGACCATGAAAATTATGGTTTTGTGTTTCTCTGAAAGTACTTCTTGGACAATTCCAACTTAAAATATACACAAGTATGTAGGGGGAAATATAATCAAACAATAATCCTCAGAATAATTTATTTCATACCCACAGACCAATATTAAAATCTAAGAACAATTAGAGAGCCTTAGAGAATCTAAGGCTCTCTTCCCAGTATGAATTAAACCATCAGAACACATTCGGAAGTGATACCGGAGAGATCAGTTTTACTTTAACATGGATAAAGGTTTGGTCAAAGGCACTGTGGCTCCTTCAGAGCGCTAAGATAACATAGAAGACAACGGATTAGCACATTTAGACTAACATGCTCTATATGACTACTAATACTTTCTTCTCCCTCCTCTTCACTTTTAAATGTTTCGGATGAAGACAGCAAAAAGGTAGTTCGCTAGGCTTTCGCACGCCTCCTGATGACTGTGAATCAAAAGGATAAGCGCTTTTAAACACTTGCTTCTTTTTGTTTTATGACAGTGAAAAGAATTAAGAATCTGCCAGGAATCATCAAAACAGGTGGGCGCTGTTACGTACATTGACCATGACCTAGATCATCATTCCTCTCTATGTTAGGGCTACTAAGCAACCAGTTATGAACCAGTGCGGAGATCAAGAGAGAGGCACATGAACTTACGTGTATGTTGTGAACACTGGAAGCTATCAAAGATCTTGATGTTTTTGCTGTGCACTTTACATGGTCTTTATAACAACTGCAGGTTAGATCCTCATACAGTTAAATCAGCATAGCTTTTCCAAGGTCAGCGAGCATACATGGGCTTATACTACGAAAATCTGCTTACTATTTCTAAGAGTTGTCATAAACTTACTAAGTTTTTGAAAGGCTTTTAGTTTTCCCTCTGTAGAGTATCACTTCTACAGAAGCAAAAGAAGAGTTAGAAGAACAACTAGCAGACCGTATGCTTTTAAAGGGGGCAACAACTGCAAGCAGTAGCCATTAGCATGAACTAAATTATGATTAGAACTACAGTGTTTTAACTGGTTAAAGGATTTGTAATTCAAACTCTAAAAAGAAAGAGATCAATGATTGCAACAATCCAGACTGCACCCCTCCTTCCCTCATACCCTCCATCTTCCCCAGACTAAGACAACATGCAGATAAGCGTTTATAAGGAACAATTTGGATTAATTAATCGTAATGATCAATAACAGCTCAATCAGAATTAATTGTACTGTAACAAACAGAAGTGAATTACCTCGTCTTCGCCCATAACTCCTTGCTGCATGCAAACAAAGGACAAATTGTAAAATGTCAAATAACTGTATCATGCCCACATATTAAAATATTTAAGATACAAAGAACTATGTGGGTGAGCGATAAGTAAAAATCTTCATTGGTACTTGCTACTGGTAATTGTAGATGAGGATGCATTAATCTAAAGTCTCACTTAAATACCATACTATTTTACTACTAAATTGACATTAGCACCTGCTGTAAAGAACATACTTTAAAATATTTCACCGTATCTTTATACTTTATCTTAACTTCATGTTAATTATGGATGCATAAATTATAGTAACTTTGTAATTCATCCTCACAAATGTGATTTGTATCTTACACAAGTATCTAAATAACGCACCAGGTACTGAAATTGTAAAAGGAAAATAGTACTTTAAAAAGCATGTAGCAAGCATTAAATTAATCACAGAAACATCCTGATCCATGGAACAGTTTGTACAGTCCTCTGCAGTGACAATGCAAATGCTATAAGCCGTGACCTTCCTTTTTCATGAAAAGACCTAGCAGAAAATTAACCCCAAGGTTTTGTTTGAAACAAAAGACTCCTTGTGGTAGCAAACAAAATCAGGGCACAAGTCACAAGAAATAGCATTGTATCAAAAACACTGCACAAAGGCAAAGCAACAATTTCTGACAGACTGCAAGTAAATCCAAGATTTTCCTAACTTCTGAGTTTTGCAAGATTCTTAAAGAGATCATGCTTATAGCTACAGTTCAGAGGATCACAGTGATTGCTTCTCTGCCCGAAGGCTAGGAAACTAAAAATAGACAGATTACTAACACAAAAACTATTAAGCTGCATGTAATTTCTTAGTTACTTTTCCACAAAGTATTTTCGATTCCTGTTTCACAGACTTTGTATCTGAGAAAGATTACTTTAATCATCGCAGCTCTGTAGTTAAATATCCAAACAGAAAACATCACTATAAACCATAATGTTATAGCAACATTTAAAGATTACTGTGTCTCAGCATTATTGTTTTGATTTTACTAGGACTCCATACATACATCTCTCCCAAAAAGCAACTGTGGTTCTGGGATACTGAAATACATGCAGCCTCATAAACTCAGTTATTCATAGTTGTCATTCACTGTTCGGTTCTAACATAATTAAATACTTATATCCTGGTATCCTATTTGCACAGGGGGTTTCAAAATTTTTAGTAAGCGTTGTAGTGTTTCTGGGTTTTTTTTTTGTTTTTTTTTTTTTTTTTTGCTTTGTTATCTTGGTTCTTTCTCATTAGGAATTCACTGGATTGCTTACGGAATTCTCAAAATCCCTCTCCTTGGCTTTTCTCCCTTAAAATTGTTGATTTGTTACACAACAGTCATCATATTCCTATCCAACTTGCATTGAACTCACTTTCAAATGTATTTGCTTTCATCTGAAAGAACTACTATTGATTAGAACAGTCTTTTGCTTAAAGTTTTTCAGATCCTCCAACGTTCTACTAGTAAGCCAAAACAGACAATCTCACTTTCCAAAAGAGACTTGAGTATCTAACCAAGTGGAAACACCTCAATTCAGATTTCCCATATCAAAATAGAATCCACAAAACATAATGCATTCTTCTGTGTGGTTAGTTCTCTCATTAGCTGCTGCTGCACAGGGAGACTAATGCCGAACTTCAGACTTGTTTTCCTCTGAACTCAGGCACTTGCAAGACACGCAGCTCTACGTCAGCGTTGCAGCATATACGAATCTTTTCTGACTCTTGGCCAAAGTGACTCCCACATAGCATTAGCAGTAGCGTCACTAAGCCCTTATCTAACCCCCATATACCTCTTTTTTCCCTTCCACAAATAAAACTAGAGTAACCAGGGAAAATTCAAGTGCATCACATCCGTAGCAATGACTGCAGTGCCATGCTCTCTCTCAATGAAAAATATACAAGTGCATAATAAGCACCTTTTGGAACACGCTTTAGCAATTCATTTTTCTCCTCTTCCGCCACTTCTGCTTCTTTCTGCCCACCAAAACAGCTCAGCTACTTTATTTTCATAGTTTAGACAAGCTGACATGCATAAAAATATTTTCTTACACAACACCTTAACTGTTTTTCTTTATGTATTTAAAAATAAACAACAGTATTTTAAGGAGAAACACAAAAGGGTTATTAAAATGCTACAAAAATCCCAATGCAATTCAACTTAAAAGGGTAGCTGCTGCAGTATTTTTTTTAATATATATACACATGTATGGAAATTACAATGATATACCAAAGTTATATGGGTATTTTTTCCTTCAGCAAAATAATGAAATCGGAGAAAATGGGAAAACAACTGTACTTGATGTTGTCACTTTATTTACTTTACTTGTATGGCAAATCCCCTTCCCTGATATTTATCTGTCTTGTCTATTTAGATTGCAAACTAGTTTGGGCAGGGATTTTCTGTCACTTTGTGTCTAGAAAAATGCGATCCAATTCTTAAGAGAGTTTGTAGGCACTGCTGCAATAAATGTGTTCATTAACATCAAAATGTATGTTTTTGCAAAACTCTTTTTTTTTCCCTATTTTTATCCAGATTTTAAGACCACAGTGTTTATATCATAGGTAAGTTGTTTAAATAACAGTAAATACAAAGTCTTGCTGTTACTAAAAATATGATGCTAAAGCAAACATATCCTATCTTCATGAAACTTCAGTATTTTAATCTCTCCCCATTACATATATATATACACACACATAAAACCCTTTCTTTCAAAGGCCAGATAATACTTGTGAAAACAGTTCCTCTGAATCAAACTTTTAGTACATTGTAATCAATGAGATTATTCTTCCTGAAGATACTAGATTCAATCAGAAATATTTCTGTATTTATTGAAATAACACGCACGTTTCAGAGCACATATGCTTACAGTGAATGTGGTCTGTACAAATATACACATATATATTTAATTATAGATTTAGCTATACATACAGTTTATATATATATATATTTCTATATAGCTTCTATATAGCTTTCTGATATATATAAAAAAATATATATAAATAAATATATATATATATCAGAAAGCTCCAGGGAGACCTTATTGCAGCCTTTCAGTACTTAAAGGGGGCTTGTAAGAAAAATGAGGACAAACTTTTTAGCAGGGCCTGCAGCAATAGGACAAGGGGTAATGGCTTTAAACTAGAAGAGGAAGATTTTTTTTTTTTACAATGCGGGTGGTAAACCAGTGGCACAGGCTGCGCAGAGAGGCGGTAGATGCCCCATCCGTCGAAACATCCAAGGTCAGGTTGGACGGGGCTCTGAGCAACCTGATCTAGTTGAAGATGTTCCTGCTCCTTGCAGTGGGGTTGGACTAGATGACCTTTAAAGGTCTCTTCCAACCCAAACTATTCTGTGATTCTATGTATTTAATATATACATCTACACAATTAGTGCACATGTTTAGATAAATAACTGCAGGGGAGACAGTCCTCTGGGAGAGGCCAGACACCATAGGCAAATAATTGATTTACAAGGACAGAAAAAGTAGACATTCAACTTCTTCCTTCCTTCCTGGACTCATTCAAAGAGTAAGTCATACAGAAATATTTTTTATCTTTTAGTCTGTAAAGCTGGCTATCTTAATTAGCCAAAACCTCTGAAAGATTTCAAATGAGTGAGAAAGTACATGAGATGCAATTTTATTCTAGAAAATATAAATGGGGCAACACATGCAAGAAGTGTAATGATGCCCAATAAAAACGAAGTCTAATAACACATTGGAACATTCCAACATTAAGAGTGCTGTATATACAATAGACATTCCCTTATACTTAAACCCTTCTGTTTCTATACCCCTGAAGTTGCACCCTAATAAGGCTTAAACCTGTCAAAAAAATTAATACCTCCTTTCTGCAGCTTAAATCAGCTCAGAGACAGAAATATGAGACAGAAGTAAATACACTTTTTGTGCACGTTTATCTAATATCAAGACAATATAAATATAACTTTGAACATTATGTGAGCAATGCTATCACACAGATAGTAAATGTATCATTGCTATTGTATTCAGACACATATTTCAAATATATACCAGAGATCAAATACGTACATATTTAAGTAACTCAACTGAATGACTGAGCTGAATTCAAAATATTATGTTGTATAACAGGAAAAACTACTAGACAAGCTTCCTATATTTGAAATACAAGGAAACTGCAAAATTTATGATAGAAAGTAAAATGCTATTTGTCGCTAACACTCCTGATTTAATGATCAAATGCTGACAGAGAAGTAATGAAGCCTTTTCATTAATACTTGTCATTCAAAGAAATCCATAAACAATTTTGACAAAAATTTCCCAAGACTCTAGACTAAAGGAGGTAGGTGCCTAATTCCCATTTTATTCTATTGGATTTGAGTGCCTAAATTCTATTAAGATATCTTTAGAAACCACATCTTTATAGATTTTAAGGCTGAAAGAGATTGTTATGACCATTCACGTTTGGCATGCCTAATAGACTACAGAAACTCATTTAGCAATTCCTGTATAGCAAGTTTAATAACTTCTGTTCGAAGTAAACCACCCTTTTTTAGAAGCACAACCAGCTATAGTATCTTTAAGATGGAAAGTCTAATATTCCCTTGCTAACCTAATTGAACGGTGAACTGTTTTTCAATAGCCATTAAAAAAATTCAGTGCATTAAAACTACAGAAGGGGATGAACCCTACAATGGGGAGAAAAACACGCTACACTCCAACAAATTGGACTCTTTCATTATTACCTGGTACAGATAGGTTCTAAGTCAACAGTTAAAGATGTACTCAGGTAAATCCATTCTCAAGTATCTTTTTTTGACTTTTGAGAGATAACAGTCATTAAAAATGCATTGCTTTTTTACAGCTTGAGCTGAAACAGATATATAATTATCATATATATAATTCATTAAAACATATAAATCAGCTTTCCTTTGGTTCACTTCATTAGTTTAAATAATGAAAACTGTAAATATTAATATTAGGTACAGTTCAGTAAGTACATTTTAAATGAGCTGGAAAAGATCTATCACTTAAGAAGAGGAAAAACTAGCTAAAAATAAGTTTTATCTAGAAGTGCTTAGTCTTAACAGGGTTTAGGAATTCCAGCCTGGCTCATGTCAGAACCTTACTGGGATCCAGAGACACTAATCCACTAAAATCAAGCCACTAAAATCCAGTAAAGGTCATGATCCAGCGTTAAGTATTACTGCATACATGGCTGGGCCCAGGATCCTTAAAAATGTTGGTGCCCTTCTTACATGAAGGTCTGGTATTCCTGCTCCTCCTTGTAGCGACTAAAACACTTACTGAGAAAGCAAGGGACAAATCCAAGTCTCTGAATTACCAACTCTCCTCTTCCCTATTCCTCCCTCCAAGGCACCAACTACAGGGACACAGGGAAACATTAACCTGAATCCACTTAAACAGAGAAGGAAAATGAAGTCTACAACTTTATCAGCAAGTGCCCAGGCTGCAATTCTCATTACCGCACATTTGGAGGAAACCCCTCGATTCTTGCTGAGAAAGAAAGGTGGTGCAGAGTCTGAGCAACTGGAGCTTCCCAGAAGCTGTTGCCAGTGCTTCTGCTCTCCAGCTGTAAGGAGCTTGCAGTGCAGACACTCCAACTTGAGGTGGCTCCAAACGGTACACATGATCGCACCAGACTGCACTGATGGGTACCTCAGACTCTCCAGGTACACGGTAGAGAGCCTAGGTGTCTAAACCAAGGCTCTGAATTAAATTCTAAAAGGCACACCTAAAAATTAGGTGTTGCAGCACCTGTCTTTTAGATATTCAAATTTAGATATTCAAATAAAAATAATTTCACCTATTGAAGGTTAGAAATAACATTACAGCTTTTAGAGAGGACAGCAGTCACATTAAGTGCTAACTTCCAAACTACAGTGGGAACCCCACGAGCATTAATAACAAAACCACGATATTCTTCAGTGCCTATGCTAGCTCTGTGGTAAGATTTTCAGGATAGACTGGTACCACTGAGATGCATTTTTCCAATGTCTGTGACAATAGCAAAAACCTTTTTTCCTAGATATTTCATAGAGTAACAATGCTTCCCATGTGCTCTTTTAGCATGCAACACTACAAAGAGAGAAGCTCACCATTCTAAGTATTAAAACAAACAAGTTAAAAAAATAAACATTTCTTACACTGACTGCACTGAAATATTTCACAGTTGCTCATAAGATTGCTTAATTTTTAATACCTTCTCATCTAACACTTCATTATAAATCAAATAATTACCATCGCACACATACCGCCTCAACAAACCAGCTTGCAGAATAGGTCTTACAGTTGCAATTAAATACAGAAAGTTAACTGTTGTAAATGTTGTAGCACCCAGCACATCAACAGTCAATGTAATTTCTGACCAGGAATCAGGATTATGGCCTGTGTGGGCCATAATTTTATTTCAATAGTTAAGTAGCTGTTTTCACTTTTTCAAAATACTCCATTATCTTAAAGAGCTATTCAATATATCAAAGGGGCTTATTCTTCAAATGTCTGTTGTGCAATATTTTCCTTTATTGGGTAGAAAGCTAAACCTGAATTTCCTTAGAATTTAAACATTTACTCAGTGTTACACAAGGCAAATTATATATTTTTTACATTTTGTATCCATTTGCATAAGTGTAAATCACTGTGCAGAAGGGTAAGGCAATTAAAGAAAAAGCTCCACAGAACCACAAACCTGAAATAACTATTTTGACTGTATTTTTAATAATAGGTCTTTACTGGTAACGTTTAGACCCACCAAGTCAACGACAAAGCGTACTTGCTTTGTGCACAACAGCTTCTACTTTTTCTAATCTAGGGAAGCTGTGGCATTATAGCTCTAATTTTTCCCAATGTAGAAAACATTTGTGTGCAAAAACCCTGATTTATTATTGACTTAGATGGATTACCAAGCTCTGCTTCCTTCTTTAGCCTTGAACAAAGGCTAAAGTTCATGCCTTCACTGAGTAGCAGATGTTCATGAAGTTTGACCTACTGGGAGAGGAACGTGAACATGAACTCTAACTTCAGCGTATTTCACAGTTAGAAACATATTTGACAAAGCCAGTTCCAAAAAACCCCATAAAAAGAAAATGATATTTCACATAAGTATAATAGAAAATATCTAGTTCAACCTTTGTTTACACAAGATAGAAAAACATGCTTTTCTGGCATTCTAATTTTTCTAATTCCTGTTTCTGCATAATAGATTACGAGCAGATTTTTGGAGAACATACCACTGGTTTGCTTGAGAACAAAAAAGAATAGCGGAGCATTACAACCATTTCAGATTTCAAATAAGCTAGATATAATGAAAGGCTGTTGCAAGATTAGCTCTTGCCATTCAACTCTGAAAAATGGCAACAGTCCCATCAGTGTTGAAGACTAGAGGCAAGTAATTCAATAACAGAATATAATAGCATAATTTTATAGCAACATGTCAGATTTAAGCTAAGCTAGAGATAATTAGAAACTGTTATAAGATTAGCACTTACCATTTAACATCAGAAGATTGTCAGTCCCTGGATGTGGATAACTCAAGCGACCTTAAAAGAAAACAAAAACCAAAGAACAAAACAAAACAAATGCAGAGGGTTTAGCTATTCTGCTAGAAAAAATAATGAAAAATCACTGATTAGAATTTAAATATAAACTATATTTCCAGTTTGCCTAAGGGAAATAAAGAGCTAATATTTAACTCCAAGCACATTAACCAACAATACCCTTGACCTAAGTTAAAGCTGACAAGAACAGACTTCTTAACCTTAATTCTCTGGTCATAAGATCTGCAATGTGCTTTGGGATCAGCTCCAATAGGATAAAGCCACTTTTTGTTTCATGACACCCAGAAATAGTGCTGACTGCTTTAGCCTTCTCTTTCATAGTGACTGTGAATAACTGTACTATGCACATTGCTTAACAGAGTTGCATTTCTACAGTTTAGTGCTTCACTACTGAATCAATTTAAGAAAAATAGCAATTAAGGCATTAAAATTTTATTAATCAATTTATGACTGTATCTTGGTGTATTACATATAACCATTGCATTCAATATTTCTCAGTAAGTCTGGCAAAACTAGAGTACTGTTTTATCTACAGAACTAACAAAATTAAAGCATATGTTACGTAACATTTTGAACATTTTATATTGAATAAAAATTACATTAAACCCCCATATCCTGACGTTAGAATTTTTCAAGTATTGCATTTTACTATGTTGGTAGCATGTTACACTTCAATAGTTAGATGAACAGTTTAAAATGCACAGCTAAAGTGTCTGTTCACTACAAATTCCTTTTTATTAAAGGAGACGTTTTCTGTTTACAGGAAGCTGCAAACATACCAGTAGTGCACACTGACCTAGAGAGACGTTTACAATAGCTGCTGTGTTTGGAAGAAGTGTGCTTTAATGTGCAAAAAACTACATTTCCATCTATCTTGCTATTAAAACATACTTGCTTGCTTATAATCTGTAAGCATATTTAAAAAAAAAAAGCTGTAACTTAAACACTTAAATCTTTTGGAGGAAACGAGAATGTTTGTGGAGGCATAAAGAAGAATCCAGTCTGGAAGGAATGGGTGTTTAGAACTCACACAGGTTTAAAGGGGAAAATATATGCAGATGGCTTGCAAGATGTATTAGTAAGACACTGTCATAACCTAAAAAGGCTCACTCTTTCTAAAAAAAAAAAAAAAAAAAAACCCCCACAGGGGGAAAAAAAAAAAAAAAAAAAAGAAAACCATGCCAGCAATCCATATATTGAGGTTGTCTAACAATTCCTATCATACACTGTTGGGTTTTTTTCACCCCCTACTGTTGGTAAACCCCTGTGATTAGCAGCAAGACTGGAAATTTCTCCAAATAGTAATTCTGTGTCCCAAGGGACACCTTTGAGGTTAAATAAAAAATCTTTTTGCTGAAAATCTGTAAGTAATAGGGTTTAAGTTTTGCTCCTCCCCTTTAGGAAACCAATGTGATAATTTCCTACCAAAACCTATAGAAAAAATATACATTATGACCTCTTACACTCAAAATTTCAGAATAGCAAGATTAAGATCATTTAGGATATTTTATTCAGCCTTATTATTTACAGTAATTGTGGCAAAAAGATTTTCATACAGCTACGTACTATTTCTCTTCCCACAGATTTCATTATTATAAAAATTGATGGTATCAGAACACCTGCAGATTAGGCAGGATCTATTTGCTTTGGAATTTGAAAGTGTGGAGAAAGGGGTGAAGGGCAATGGCAATCTCCTGGAAAAGGGCAGATGAATGCATCCAAAGGGACTCTGCCGCCTTCTCTAACTTCCACAGAATTTTTCAGCAGGCTTAGACAAGATATTAAACAAAAATCTTTGCAGGAGCCTCTCTGTTCATGTTCCCTATCTTCAAGATGTCCAGTTTTAAAATACAAGCCATTTTTTCTGTCATGCTCAACATTTACAGCTATACTTAATGTTTTTTTGAACTATAAATATTCTGCCCTTCTAGCAATGCATGCTGGACTAATGAGAAAAGAATTAGGAACAAGGCATCCTTAATTTGTAATCTGGGAGCTGCCACCGGTTTGTTCAACCTGGTGTATAACAAGTCACTTTGCTTTACTTCTTAGTTCTTTGGTCTATAAAGGTAATACTCATTTCATTTGCTGAACAGCAAGGATTGTACAAGATTATTTACTGTCACCATCGTGTTTATATGTGGTGCTATAGAAATGCTTGCAACAATATGAGCTGTTTCTTGCAAATCAGAATGCTGTAACTATCTAGAATAACAATAGAATTTGTGAGAAATTATTATCTCATCTTGAACCTCCTTGAGTCTGTGGTGACAGTCTTTCTCCCCGTCTGTATACATTTATCTTCTTTTTCTATTCTTCACGGGAGACAAAAGATACATTTTTTTCCCCGTAATTACTACAGAAAAAGGGGTCAGATTTAAGGCCTAGCAGGAGAGAGAAGCCCACCAGTGTCAACACCTGGAGAGGAAAGCTGTTTTAAAAGATAGTAGATTCTGGGTTTGCAACTGTGGTTTTACACTCTTTTGCTCCCCCCGCCCCGCTATAGCTTCACAGACAAGCTGCAGCTGAAACATAGGTACCAAACTGAAAAAGCTGAAATAATACGGCACACCTCATTCAGTAGCGGGGAGAGAGTGCGCTACCGAGCTGGACCCACTCCTGCAGTGTAAAACCTACGAGCCACACAAACGCAAAGAAACCCAATCTCGCTGTGTTACGGAGATGAATTTGCTCACTCAGATAATGAATGACTTGAGCCTTAGAAAGGAAAATGAGTAACAGAGTATTCAGTACGTGTACAGCTGTAGTGATACTTCTTTTAAGTCTTATTTACATGGTTATTTCAGTGAAATCATACTTTGTATTATTGCATTCTGGTGAACTTAGTATTTGTGTTTACTCCCTTGTCTAGTACTTGAGCTGACAACCTTAAAAACATTTTTAATATAGAAGCTTAGTATCTTTTCAAAATATAATCACTGCTATTTGACACCTTAAATTAGGTTCTTATCCCTCAGACTAATCTGCTGAAGCAAAATGCTGCGTTTCTAGGGCGTCCACCTGAATTTAATAATATACATAAATTCGGAAGACTTCATGTGTGGAACTGGGTGCAAGATCAGTCTTATACAGAGCTCAGATTACACTATTTTTGAACACATTATTCTAGTTAAATGGATATATGCAATACTAAACCTCACTTAAAATATCACTATATAAAATAGAGAAGATGGGAGTAATCGTAGGACACTTTATTAATAATAACATTTTATTATTCATTTATTAAATTATGACAAATTACTTCTATCACATATTTCTTTCTAGTCAGTTATTTTCACTGCATGTTGTTTGATGCATTTTTAAAAAAAAGTATCATATGAAGAGCTTCCCTCACCACAAATCCTGTCTAATACCATTCTACTTCAATGTCAGTAATCTAAAGTCATATAAACTGTTCAATAGATATTCTAGTGATTCAGTGGCCTACGCATGCATAAAAGAGAAATTTTATTAATATATAAAGATGTTTTACTAGTTTAAAATCAACTACAAATTAGTTAGAGAATAGCTAAGATTTAAATAATAGACATATTCCATTCCTGAGAAATGAAAAGTAATCACTTCACTGACTGTCTACAGAACTTAACTCTACAGCATCCAAAATTTGAACCATGCTGCTATCTGGTACAAATACAATGCCCAATATTACAGTACTTTATGATAAAGTATCACATTATAGAAATTTTCTCTGTGCAAACCCGAACTTGCAGCTTCATCTTGTTACCGCTAATTAATAATTCTCACGTATCATAGCTAAATTCAAAATAGTATTGCTAAGGAGAACCAGGTATGTTTGACATTTCTTATGCAACTAGAGTTCTACTGAACTTAGCCCCCTCTTCCACATCTAAACGTGACTAATATTACCAGAACTGCTGGTATGTATTTCTCACAATGTATTCTTCTGTAAGGACAGAAAAAAATAAAAAGCTTGCAAATAAATTTTGGTGGGCTAGTTTATCCACTAAATCCAGTTAGAAGTCTTGCTAATCCAAACCATGAGGAAAGAGTAACAAACAGTTTTAGCTACGTTTAACTTAGTTTCTGTAATCTCATGTTACTAATATGGGCAATGGAAATTTAATTTTTTTTGTAAGTTGCTTCTGAGCATACAGATGTAGTTGTGCTTACTCACTTTTCATTTTAAGCCAAATTCATATCTACTTTTGGAAACGCATACTTTCTATTCCTATTTAACTAAAGTGTTGGAGGAATCCCCATATACTTAAATCTATCCCAAATATTTTAATGTAACAACCACTTTAAACATTGCTGACTCACGGTTTCACAAGTTTGATATTTCATGCACACACACCCTTTTTTTTAAAAAAAAAAAAGAAGTCTTAAATGGTTGAATTAATAGACTGAGATTCACAAAATTTCTTCCCATCTTCCTTTTATCAAGAGATCTCCTTACTGGAAGGAAAAAAGCTTCCAAGTTAAGCTTTTCCCAACCCACTTTAAGGGACCAGTGAATAGCTGAGGATTGCAGCAGTTTCAGAAAGCTCAGTTTTTGAATCAGTGTAGTTAAGACAACAGGACAAACCCATGTTTAGACAACACCTAGTTACAGAAAGCCTAGATACTACACTTTCAAATGCTTGTGTAAGAATTATGTAAGTCATAATCAGGCCAAATGTGTTGTCTCTGAGAGTCAGTCTATTTAGGCAAATCAGTCTTAAATATATGCTTTTATCATAAAAAGTTTCTATGACAGAAAGAGGAAACTATCTGTATGCACAATTTCAAAGCTTTGTATACGACGAAGAGTGAAGTTTTTCCTTCCATACTTTTTTGTTCAGCCTCAGAAACTCTTTTCTGAGCTCAATTTGAACTACTCTAGGAAGCAACTGCCTAACTTTAAAACCTTACAGCTTCATAACACAAAATAAAAACCAAATCTCTTTGACAGAAGTTACCATATGCAGAGAAAGAAAATGTTCTCTACTGTGTTGCTGAGTCACCAATGCTTTTCTTTTTACTTCATTGAGCATGTGCCAGCAGGTTGCTTTCAAAAGAAAGATGTCTAAAAGCTGAAAAGCTCAACTAAAGGAATTTAAAAGGAAAATAAAACCAAGCAAAAGCAAGACAGACTTCTAAGTGCATCAAGTTATTTTTCCCCATAGATAAGCTGCATAATAGTGTTTTACTTTTATTATTTACTACTAGCTATACAAAAAAATATATTTGCATAACTTGCCTACAAAATTTGGTTTGCCCCTCACAAAGAAACGGGAGAAAAATTTGACATGAAGTTAATATTCCCACTAACATAGCTATGGGCTAATTCAAGTTCAGTGCTAACTTACATCTAGCTTGCAGAGCTAGAAGAGAGTTGGTCAGGAAACAGAAATGAATTGTAAATCAAGTACATATTCGATACTCTTGCCTTGAAAAACAAGCCCTTAAATTACATATAAAAGACCGCAGTCTTTACTAGAAAGATGTTTAAAACAGTAGATAATGAATTCCATTAAACCACATGCTCCTCAACTCTAATATATATTCCATGCAAAATATAACCATTTCTTCAAAGTTTTTTTTTTCCATAAATTGTTTTAGCCCAAACGTATTGGCTTTCCTGTTTCTGAAGTGTCTAGAATCCAAGTTTTCTACGTCTTGACATCCAGAAGCACTGGTATTTATAGGAGGAGAAGGGAAAAAAATGCAAGTACGCAAGAGGTATGTCTAGAAAAGAGTTTTAATAACCATGCCTATTATTTCAGGTTATCAATATTTTAATTCTCTCAAAATAGTTTTAAGGGCTATTAGAAGAATAAAAAGGATATTTAAGAACAATGATGTAAAAATGAATTAATTTCTTTTAACTTTCACTAATTTTAACTTCAGTTTATATTCCATTGATTGGATGGGGTAGTCTTAAACATTAGTTAATGTCTTATTATGAAATGCATTTCAAGAAAGCTGCACGGGAAAGATTAGTTTTAACATCATCAGTATTTCTGCTGCAATGACTAGTGAAGTCAAACATTTATTCCCTAGTAACCTACCTTGAAAAAAATCTTATTGAAAGCTAAAAATGACTTCTTTCTTTTTATAATGTCTGTAGTAATTACTAAACTTTGTCTAAGTGAAGCTGAAACTAGGCATCTATAAACAATTTTTTGGCAGGCATAAACTTAGCTTTCACTTCATAATATATAGTTCTTTCAAGTTCATGAAAGCAAAAGTGGTGAAATTTGTCTCTCTCCTAAAATGCATCTTGAAATGCAAAACTTAAAGCTGTGAGCTAGTACACACAGCGTCTGTTCTGTATTGTGCAAAAAATCTGAGACAAGATGCTTAGTCATTCTCCAGATATTGTAAGCAGCTAAATCTGAAACACGTGCTTAAAATTCCAGGGACCTTCATTTAACTGCTGTGGTCAGATATAAAAGATGCATTGTTTTAGCGTGCTTAGATTTACTTAAAAACTTGTCATAAAAATATTCTCTAGTTACAAAATATTCTTTACTTATAACAAAGCACGTTATATATTAATACAAAAAAAACAAATAAATAACAATAATATTCTTAACACTTCACATTCTGCAAGCAAATATGATGGGTTCTTAAGTAAATGTCGGATTTTCCGTAGTGAAAAGAAAAGCCATAGGGACTGAAATAACAGAATTAGTGTTTCATGGTTTGCAGAAAAGAAAAAAGTTAAAGTTGCCAGAAGTTACAGAAATGCCAACTAATGGTGACTAAACAGAAGAGAGGCAGAGAGGAACTAAAAGTCTATACTAGGATGTGATCTCTTCTTCCCATTTTCAGTCAGTAAGGAATATTTCTTGTGTCTTACTGTTACTTTTTCAGCTGAAATAATAACTTCCAAAGAGAAAAAAATACCTTCATCAAGCAATTTAAATAACAGCACACAATTACTCTATTTAAATTCAGTTGGTGTGTGCATTGTTCTCTGGCACTCAAACAAGAAAAATGAATTTCCTTTGAATTCATCACTATCTATGGCTTCCATCTGTTTTAGGTCAAACATAAAACTTAGCAGAATTTTCACTGCAAGAATATGATGGTGAAACTGTTAAAAATAATCTCTTAACTGTAGACTGAAACCATATACTCATGTCCCTAGAAAGCACAGAATAACTATGGAAAGTTTACTAAGTTTTTCAAGTGTCTATGAATGAACCCAATTCACTTTAACATCTTGAAGCTTTGTCTTGTCTTATTCTTGCTGAAAAATGGTTGTTGGAAATACATCGTTTTCATCTATTGTATCATAATGAAATATGGAGATAGGAATAAAAATAAAAATGGGTCTTTTCTCTGCTCTCTGTGCCTCTGAAAACCAGATTGGTTTTCAGGAACCTGAGAAGTGCCAATGACAGTATATTGTGACAGAAGATCTGCATTCTCTAATTTTATGCCTAACAGTAGCTTTACCTTTTACTATCCTTCCTGATGGCAGATTTGGGTTCAGATAACCAAAGAAATATTAGTCACCACCTGACTGTGTCACATTGAAGCAACAATGCTTTGAAACAGGGATGATCTAACTAGTTACCTTGTCTTTGATGACACATGCACGCTTACCGTGCACAGCAGTTACCACTGGGCTAACTATTCACAGGTTTCAACCCCTTTATGTTACTTAGTAATGTTTTGCAAACATGCAGAATAGACAGAAACTCAATTTAATAATGGACTTAAATGATAAAATTATTAAAACTGGAATTAATTCTCTGTAGGCAGTAAGAAACAAGAAATCAGATTTAAGAAAAGGAGGAAAATTAACTGGCTAAATGCTACCTACTTACTGATGCTTTGTAGAGATTTTCAGCTTGAAAAAAAACAAACCACAAACTTTTGGCTTTACATTGGAAATCTTACAATACTATTACATGCTATCTGAATACTACAGGTCTTCCAGCTGATTACAGATCTTAACAGAACCATGAGCAGACTCTGGAAAAGTGTCTTTCAAATTAGGAGAACACAGGCCCTTATGTACTAAAGTAATATATAGCCTCTAGAAATGGAGAATGGATGGGAGTAAATAACAATATGAAAAGAAATATTTTTCTATTTTTTTAATTTTTTTTCCTATTACTTTAATACTGAGACTTAATTTCTGCAAAGCAAGCCTGAAGTCTCGGGTAACTTTAAAACTAGATTGTGTTAGTCTAATTATAACACCACAAATGAAGTAACATTTGATCAGACCACATAAAATGGCTTGGGCTCCCTGCCCCAAAATTCAATGGTAAATGCCACCTGAGAACAAGTACAGGAAAACAGAATTCAGAAGAGTGAGTTAATGTACAGCAAATAGTCGAGTTAAAATTGAAGCCCACAAATATTAGCTATATGCTTACTGCTGTGGCCAAATGATTTGAACAGAGCCCAGAAGGGTAAGTGGAACCAGCATTCTAAAGCCAAGTGTATTTCTGGACTTCTTCAGACAAACAAAAACTGGACAATTAAGTGCATTATTACCCTCCAGAAGCTTTGAAAAAAATACTTGAAAGGGTAAAACCTGAATTTATCAGTGGACCTAATTTTCTTTTCAGCTTCCACTGCAAAGAAAGGGAAAATTAACCGGCTAACACTGGCAGCAGTTTGATTCCCCTCCCACCCTCTTTAGGCTACCTCTAACAGAACAGTGTATCTTTACAAACTGAGGTAGAATTTCGTACAGCAGACAAGTAAATTTCAAATAAAACTATGAATTTCTTGGGGGAAAGGAGGGATGGAGGGGAGAGGGAGAAAAACCTATGAAGACACTAAAGCTTAAGTTTTAAACAACTGTAAATGAATGTTTTCAATAAAATACAGCTTGAGATTGACCTTTCATGCGAGTTGAGAAAATAGTTCATTTGCTATTTTAATATGAACCTAGAATCTAAATTAGCAATCAGTATTAATTCAAATACGCAGAATGGATGACCCTTTTTTCTTTATTTAGCATAATAACATACCTTTAAGTGGATCATGCTCTGCTCTCATAATGTCAATAAGGGAGTTTTCCAAAGAGTGCATATTCAGACTGTCATACATTCTATTTCGATCCTAAAAGAGAACAAAATCCTTAGTATCGGAATACAAATTCTGTACTTTTTAATAGGAAACTTGATAGGGAGACAAAGGTGCCTTCTAAAGGCTGTACGCTCAGACACTATGGAGATGCACGACGATACAAAAGCTTAAGATACCTGATTTTATTAACAGTTAAGTTTAATAGCATCCAAATATAAAACTAGAGATGCACTGTGAAGAACTCTTCTGTGTATGCGTTTTGATAGCATGTGATTGCCTGTTTCCTTCAGAAGAACTGCTTGAATCAGTTGTACTGAACCACAGCAGAGTTAAGCATTAGGCTGTTTGATGCAGGAGGAGCTACAGGACAAGGACAGACACCTCATATGAAAGAAAGCATCTTCTTGGTGCTTGGCTAAGTACCTTGCATGGTCCCTCAGCCCCCTGCTGTGACTGTGCTTCCTGGCTTCTGAGTGATTAATTGGAGACCCTTTGCATACAAAGACTTGAGTTACAAATGGTCAGCACTAAGTGGTTAAAGGTTCGAAAATTAAAGCCAAACTATGAAAAGAAAATGTCACAAAGCTTACTGATAGATTACCAGCCTTACAGAGAACAATTTTTTTGCACATTAAGCTTAAGAAGTTACCATAATGTCCTACAAATATTTTCACTGAAGGCAATTAAAGTTATTATAATAAATCATAAATATTTTCACTGACTTGATGTTCAACTAAGATATTCTCCCACGTTTTCTAATACATCCAAGTTACAGAGACAGAAAAAGATGACTTCTAAAGTCTTTGGTCTTTCTGGGATAACTTCACAGACTGAAAATAATTTGTGTAAAACCTTAATGTCTTCTATTTGCAAGGCTTCTGGCTGGACTGTATTGCACTAAAAGGAATACTGTAACCATGCCTTAATTTTACTGTTGTCTGCTCTCTGGCTGCACTGCAGTAATTCAACAAAGTAGGATGAAATATACCACACACATCCCCTGACCGTTAAAATTCACTACAGATGCAGCCATCCACTTAGTACGTATGAAACGGGGACAGAAGGTATCTGACCCACACCCACTGTGATTTTCCATGACAGTTTGGCAGAACATAGACTATGTTCAAACTACATCCCTCAGCAAGCAGGTATTCTTCACATTTGGGAAGTGGAAAAGCAAGCTTGGAAATAGAGGTTTTCTAAGAATCAGAAACTGTGACTTATCAACAGCTTTGCAAAACAAGCCATGATGAAACTAAGATTTTACTTTCATCTTTCTTAGAAAGTTTAGTCATCTTGATACAATGTTGGGATGAAGAGGGAAAAGCCTTTTTTGCCAGCTCGCTCTCCCTCAAACTATAAAGTAATGACTTCCTGCTGTGTTCATTTGATTGGATCCTTTATATTTTTTTTTTTTTGGAAGCCATTAGATAATTTTAACGATAAATTTAAAAAGTAGGTTTCTCATCTCCTGCTATGTCGCAGACCACATGCCATGACACTTTGCGAGGTGATCTTCTACCCAGTTTGAGTGCCAACAAGTCAACAGTACTATTTTAGTTCACAGCAGCCTCCTTTGGGACTGGCTGGCTTTTGTTCAGTTGTCTAGCTGTCCTGAGAAGCAGCAGAATGAAACTGAAGTGACTAATCTGCTTCCATGCCCTTGCAGGTTTGTTTCTCAACAGCACAATGAAAAGAACCTGCTTACCATAGCAAACTTGCTTTCTATAGAAGGTGTGAGCAGTGACAAAGCCGGATCTGTTCCCTACTGTCCCCTAGCATTCAGAAGGTATCTCATCAGGATTTTTAATAACGTCTTAAATTCAGCTGAAGTCAGTAATTGGTAGGTATTAAGTGCCCTTGCAAAAACTAACGCTGAGTAAACAGAAAACGTGCTTTGCTACCCCTGTGTGTGCTTTGATAGCATGTGATTGCCCGTTTCCTTCAGAAGAACTGCTTGAATCAGTTCTAGTGATCCACAGCAGAGTTAAGCATTAGGCTGTTTGATGCAGGAGAGTAATGTCTGTAGAGCTCAAGTTCATTTCACGCAAAAGTTAAATAGTGAGTAAGGTGAGAAAGCGGAGAAGAACTACTATTGGTAAAAACTGGACTGAAATTTATGTGTGACACTATCTTTGTTACAGGCTCACTAAATAATATGTTCTTATTTAGTTTTTGATCATTGCTATACACATGTACGTTGAGATAACACATGACTATCTGGCAAATGGTCATTACTGCAGGCTTAGCTTTGCTCTGGATGGCAGAAGCCTGTAAGAAAGGGCTCCATCATAGTTAATTCCTAAAACTGGCCCGCTTGGTCATGGATCTTACAGAGAAATGCAAAAGTAAAACATGTAACATTCATTTGTAAACTGCTCCAGTTGCAGACATGGAGCAATGATTGTAACTTCACTCTTGCATCATTCTGTTTTGCAAATTCTGTGTATTCAAATTAAAAGGTCTCATGATGCTGGAAGCAGAAGAAACAAACTTTTCCCATCCCCTTTACACCTTAGAAAGGTCACGACCATAAAGCTGAAAAAGGAGGTTTGTTTCTTTGAATTGTATTACTTCCTTTCTAGCAGTGGAAACATGCAATAGGCATACACCATACAATACAAAAATGTTGTGGATACACTACAGTAAAGCAGGATTGAAACATGGGAATTGTATTCTGCTATCACACTACCCACACCACAGTATGCACTAGTGAGTTTGGCTAACATCTAGGTAATCAATGCTTCAAACTTTTCAGATCTATTCCCATTCACACTGATGCTCTACATGCTATAAAGCAATATTATCTGAAATTTAACTGTCTCAAAAGGAGCAAGTCATTCTTTGGGTACAAGGTTCATTTTAAACCTTTCTGCAACTCAGCTTTATAATGCTAAAACACTGCTTTGTGCTCCCCAAATATGTGCATCGTATCTTTAAAGAGCACAGTTATCATCGATGCAAATATGAAGCTTGCATTTCAAAGCAGAACTTAAAAGTATTTCAATGATGTAGGTCATATCAGCAAAGATTTTCTAGAAAGTTCTGCTGCAGAGAAATAACCACAATGGTTTAAGAGGGGATGGTTCTACTATAGCATGCTCTGCTTGATCAGAAAGCTTCCACTGTGATTTTCCTCAATCTTTGGGACAAGCACAAGCAGTATTACCCCTGAACATGCTTGTTTCAGATAGTTTTCCATGCACATGGAAACCGTCCTAATTCTTGGGACTATCTTTAGTTTCATTATTTCAGCACGGTTGATAAGCAGTTATCTTCTAAAACAACCTGGAGCTACCTTTAAAACAACATGGAAATAGTTCTAATTCTTGGGACACTTTCCATGTTGTTTTAAAAGTAGTTCCAGGTTGTTTTAGAAGATAGCTGCTTATCAACCGTGTTGAAATAATGAAACTAAAGACAATCAGTAGCACAAAGACACTGATACATAAGCGTATATGTTAATACAAGTTTTGTATTATCTGACTCCAAAAGTTCCTTTTGTCAAGGCTGAATTCCTGTAAAATATTTTTGCATTTCCCCTCACCTCTGTGGCTCATCAGTCCTGTGCTAAGAAGCAAGTGAACTCCTTGTGTCAGAAGGTCCGTATATCAGTGGAATGTCACAATATAATGCTAGTTTTCTCCCCGGAGCCGACAGTTAACCTCTCCCAAGCACTACAAATTCTCACACTAGCTTTTCATTTCTTTTTAACTGTATAAGCATTGG
Organism: Charadrius vociferus; assembly: GCF_000708025.1. NCBI lineage: Eukaryota > Metazoa > Chordata > Aves > Charadriiformes > Charadriidae > Charadrius > Charadrius vociferus. The sequence goes on along the minus strand of NW_009648963.1, from coordinate 1,200,797 downwards.
AATCCTGCTTCACCTACCTTTCCAATACCAGAATCGCAACCGCACTCATACACAGCAGAATTGAAAATGTGGTTTTGGTATAACTGCCGACAGATTCAGAGGTATATCGCTAAGTGACAAACTGTCACCTCAACTTAAAGGTTAAGACCATGTAAGAAAGTTTACAGAAAAGTGGTAATTCTTTCTGAATTTTTACAAATTTACACAATATAGGAGAAGCATGATGTATCCTACCAATAGAATATGGCTAGTACTAGAAGGACTTTTTGACAACGTTATGCAAAATACATCTACAGAGTGTGCATTTCAGAAGTCCTCCCCCAGACATCTAAAGGTGGAATGAGTCAGAGGAGGGCAGCTTTCTCTGAAGAGCAAGTTTGAACACTGAATTGTTAGACAAATAATTTTTCTCAGGACAGTCTATTTCAGACTTCTAAATATGTCCATGCAATTTATGCAAAGATTATCCTGTTTGAGCATTTGCAGAAATGCAGTGCAGTCACATCTCAAAGCATATATAGTCATCTATGCATTAAAAAAATACAAGGACAGAAGCTATTAAACAGTGAATACGATTTTGCTAATCTTTAACCACAAACACTAAAAATAGATGCTCATAGTTAAGAAGTTAAACAACTTTGAATTTTGGACACATGCTTTAAACTACTGATCTGTAGGACTACTTAAAGACTTCCGACATAGAAACTAAATTTAGTAAATGCAAGTATCTTTAAAATCTGCTCCTTTACATGTCCTTTCATGTTCTAAAGAAATGTAGCACCATCCAATGGAGGCTGGAAACAAAAATAATAAAGCTTCTAGTCTCAAGCATGGTTCTTAGTTGCCCGCAAAGACTCTGTAGCTTTGACCTTGCCGAATTAACTGGACTTTTAAAATGCCCAATTAAAGAGACTTTCTTAAAATCAGTTCCCAAACTGAAGTGTTAACAAGTTCCACTTTTTTCCTGTAAAACTGACCTGAATAAAAATGTGTTTTAAGACTAGAAAGTGACAGGTGATTTAATAATAAAGATATGGCAGACAAAGTACCCAAATACAGTATTCAGTGTTGATGTTAGCAGTAATAACCTGACAATTAAGTACATTATACATTCTAAAATATCACCTTTGCTAACATCCAAACTTCAAGTCATTCTCATTTTAGTGAAGACATACTGTAATCATAAGGCCCTGGTTGAAACCATGACTAGTGTAAATGAGAAACTTAATATGAAAACCCATGACAACCACAATTTTAGTTCTATAAAAAAGCAAGAAGGAAGGCTTGAAGTAGACACACGAAGTTGCTTGGTTACTTTCCATGGTACCATTAGTGGCAAAGACGAACTATAATATCTGGTAGACATCTGTGAACAGTCAGCCTGACGACAAAAGTGTTTTAAAGTTAAAATGACACAATCTGCTATGTAAGCTAGCTAAATTAGGCCTAAAATGCACCAAGAACAGGTCCTGTGGCAAAGACACACCTACTTCCCAAATACATAAGCATTTAAAAACAAACAAAAAAATCCCAACAGCATGTACTGTATCCATACTGGAGTACTTCAGCTCAAGAATGTACATTCATAAACTGGAAACAAACCAGACACATTATGGAGATGATTAAAGGCTTGGCAAGACTGACTTATGAGGCAAAACTAGAAGATTTGTATATTAATAGCTTCAACAAAATAACTAAACGAAAAATTAAAATTTGAAGGGGAAGTTGTTATTCAAGTTTTGGGTTCTTTTTGGTTTGGGTTATTTTTTGGTTGGTTGGTTGGTTTTTTTGGGGGTGTGTGATTTTTTCCCCCTCTTCACCCCCCCTCCTCTCCCCCAAGACAAGTTAGCAGCTAGATACTCCCAAAGCCTTCAAGTTTAACATGAGCAGCCAAACATTCAGCACTTCTCAAGAAACAGGCCACCTATTTAGGAGTCTAAATACAGCATCGAGAACCCAACTTTAGCAACCTGATCTTCATCTAATATTGACTGGTATGTGTATCATCTAAATGAACCATTTAAACGGTTACATTTATTAAACTGTACTAAAACTGTCATGTTGAGAATCTTAAATCCTCCGAATGGAAGCAATTGTAAGATGGAAGCAACATGACAGCAGTTTAAATTAAGTATCTAGAACTAAGTTGTAATGTACAATCTTAAAACTTATTTTGTTTTGCAATTGTTTTATTTTTGAAAACTTCAGCACATTTCAAAAAATAACTAGAAAAAGAAAAATCTGCATTTGTGAGAGATGGTACCTCACCATATAAATTTCCCAGCTGGAGAGCTATATTCAACACAGAAGAATAAAGCTCAACATTTAGGACCATGAACATTGCACGTACTGTTTGTTTGAACAAACAGGAAGGACAAATCAAGGTGAAAACCACCCAGACACGCAGTGTATTTCCTTAACTCAAGAGGGACGCAGAAACTAAATTCATATTTATAGAATGCAGTGTTTTTACTGGAATGAAAATAGTTAAACACTGAAGTGTGTAACACAGAAGTGTATTAGTAAAACATTTTAAGTTTTAGTAAGCTTATTTGCAAGATATTAAGAAACATTAAGCTTGCACTCAAACTAGGGTTAGCAGACACTGCAATTTAAAAAAAAAAAAAAAAAAAGAGAAATGGTTAATTATTTTCCTCATCCAAGGAATGTAAATGAAAAAATGAATATACAAAACACTGGTTCCTGTGCTTGCATTTTGGCCACGGAAGCATGTTTTTTGGGGTTAAAAGACAGCATCTGAGATTAGAAATATATTTTTAGCTCTGTGCCCTATATTCTTTTTTTTTTTTTTTGTACGTTAGATCAGGGAGTAAGAGAATATTCATATTCTCTAACTTCTTGATGTATAATGTAAGTCCCTAAACTGGAATCCCAGGGGCTGTATATGGTCAGTGGTGCCAGGTATGTTCTTCTAGAGAATTAGATTATCTAAATAAGGAGCCTAGATTCTCTCAAAGGAGAGAGAAATAGGCTCCTCAATTAAATGCTTAAGTTAGATGGTATGAATATCCGACAAGACTTCTAATTGCTCCTTAATGATTCTGGTACAAGACAACAATCCCTTCCCTATATAAAGTACCTATAATGGTGTAAACAGCGTGGCAGAACTTAAGACTTCTATACATAATTTTGTCTATGAAAGAATTACGATTGATGCAGTTTGTGTTATCTTAAAAACCTGAGGGAGAAAAAATAGCTTCTGACAGGGAGTCACATAAGAAAAACTTGTGTATTGGCTTAATTTGCTCATGTTTAAATCAGTGTTGCCATGATGTTTAACTACTTTTATTTAAAAAGAAAACAAAAACTCTTGAACTTTAGAAATGTCCCCTGAGAGGTGTCCTTCACAACTGCTGTAAGCAAAAGCAGCTTTCCTGCAACTAATGTGGCCACTGTGAGTTCAACTTCAAATGGGATACGTTTCAGTTTTAACTATGAAGTACAGAAAATCTGCTTTCATCCCTTTAATACCCATAATTACTTATTCAGTTACCAGTAATGACATTCATTGTCACTAGTATATTACTTTAATGCCAAGAAACATTATTTTCATCAGAATTGATGTCACTTCTATACTGGGGACCATCCATCAATGCAAACACAAAAGAATAAAGACATTTTGTGGAAGGGAAAAGCTTTGAATTTTTGTACGATTCCTGTGTGTCTTATCTTGTTTGCATCAGGTACACGTTTTACAGAAACTGGATGAGCAGCTGACACTGCTGAATGCCATCTGGACTTCACAAAAAATACACAGCATTTAAAAAAATGATAGCAGAACATTAATCATCTACAGAAAGTTAGTCAGTGAGGACACTGACTTTTCTAAACAGTTTTCATTTGTTAAGCTTGAGCTAGCTAAAGTTCGGAGGAGAGGTGCTTTGTCCACCATACAAAATGACTACTGCAGTTAAAACAAAGATGCGTGATCATATGGAAAAGTATTCTGCAAAGCTGTGAATGATGCAGCATGTACTCAACATGCATGCTAAGGTGTATTTTCCCTGTGAAAGCTTGGAAGAAATAGGTAACTTCTACACACACATAAATATTTTCGTGCAAGACTTTCCAAATTGCACAAAATTTAATTACTGCTATTTTTGAGTATCTTCTGAAATTACTACCGTATCTTTAAGAATCCTCAATCTAAATACCTCAGCCTTTTATGGAAGGAGAAAAGCACAGTACAAATTAGCAAGAGGGGTGTTTGACAGCATCGCAATTGCCAACACAAGTCCTCATGAAAAGAAGCATGAGCTCCAAGCTCTATTTAACTTTTTCATTATGACTTGCAAAATCTAACTGTCATCTCAAGGAATTAACCGTGTAACAATGGTATGATAACTGAAAAATAAGAACATTATTTCAGAGTAGCAAAGAAATTTATGGAAACATCTAGTGTTTCCACAATAGCAGCAGATAGCGCTTGCAGACCTTCAAACAGCAGTATTTTTATTGTGTTCTGCAACTCTGACTTCATACATGTAAGGGAGGTTTAAGCATAGACAGATCTACAGCATAAACATATAGGCAGACAAACATGTCTCTTTATTTGGTGTTACTTGGTGGCTCTGGTGCTCACAGGTAAGACTAACAACAATTAAGTGTGCCCACCTTCTCTCTCTGACCCTCTCTCTTCAAAAAAAAAAACCAAACCAACAAGCAACCCTAAACAGAAATATTAATGTAATTTATTATGAAGTTAAAATGCAATGATTTTTTTCTACCCTACTAGATAGGCATGATTTAGATTATAGCTGGAATGCACAAGACACTTGCTTAGACAGAAAATGAGTTCATATGTATTAGATGACTGCGTTAGAAGCTTCTGAAAGTTCAAAGTAGTAGTCATACAGACTTGTAAGGCATATTGAATGAGTAAGTATGTTCGCAACTTGTGCTTAGCTGCATATGAATTCCAGTGTATACATCACCACAGTTTCTACCTATGATGGCATCAGCATTTTTAACGCTGTTCCTTGGGCTAACATCTTCAGGAGACATTTCAGTGTTTACTTTCAACTATTTTTGGAGCCCTCCACTGCAAAGCATCACCTATCGGTAATGTTTTTCTCAACAGATCAGGTTGAATACCTAAACAATGGCACCTTTTTTCTCCATCTCTCCACCCACACAAAAACAGTTCAACTGTGATATTCCAGCTAGCAAGGCTACTTAAGGGAACGGGTCTTCACAGTATAGGCAAATCCTCTTAAGTTTTCAGGTCCAACGCATACACTTGGAGCAGAATTTAGGTATGTCCAAAAGTCACCATTAGCCTCAAGAATACTGCAAGTATCAGAGCTCACCTGGATAGCGTCGGGACATGGCCAAATGGAACTCCACCAGCAAAATGGTAAGAAAAGTTGGAACTTCAGTGGGAAATCTGGTCCCTGGGAGCACCCTTTTGCCACTAGTATAGCTACATAAGGATCAGCTTGCTAATTGATGCAAATACAGCTGTACAAACTCAAATACGGTCACGATTACAAAAAATGAAACTTTAGGTTACTCTCTGTGAAACCTAACAAAACCCAACTCCAGTAGTCTTACGTGGAGATAAACAAACATTCTAATTATTTTCTCTGCATATTATTTTTTTTTTTAACTTTTGCTGGAATGTAGTAGCTCAGTGTGAGACAAAAAACGAAGCTGGTGCAGGCATAACAAAAATTAAAGTCCATACAGAATTAATGGAATAATCTGCTTTCTATTTTAAAATGCATCATTTCTAAAATAAGTTGCCCACGCCTTTTTTGTAACAAAAAAAAAAAACAACAAAAAACCATGCAAAAACTGTGAATTGTTAGAATGGCAACAGAGACTGGGATCTAAAGAATAAAGGTCTCCACTAACAAGAAAAGTTATGACTAGATTAATATAGGCAGGAATGGGAAAAATAACATTTTATCAACAGGTAACTGAGGCTGGAGTTAAGTGACTTACCCAAAGTCACATAAGATGTCACCGACAAATTCAGGAGGTGAACTCAGATCTTTAGTTCTAAGACACATCCTCCTGTTTAACACTTCTAAATTACAGGGCTTCCAGCCAAAACATAACATAAAAATTGCTAGAATGTGGAGGAGAAAAAAAATCTCATTAACATGGAATGGCTGCCTAGAATATCAGTAAAAGATGAACACGACAAAGACTCAGAGCCATCTACAAAAGTAAGAAAACCTATGTACAAGGACGAGTGAACCAAAAAATCCTGAGTTTTAAAGGGATTTACAAGAACAGGAGCATTACCATAGGCAGAAAATACTTGGTGGATTAAACATATTTTATTCTATTGCTGCATCAGCGGCTAGAGTTTCTATCTTTCTTGACAGTCAATATTATTAATTAACTGTGAGACTCATATATTGCTGAACACTGAAGAAGTTGGGGTTAGTTGCAATTTAGGACTAAAAATAATATAGAAATACCCAATTTTCAAATCAAGTATCAGGGCTGTAACCACTGTTTAATTCTCCTTTAACGTTAATGAAGCCAAAATGCTAGACTATGAACACACCAGTTATGTACCATGCTTACCTGCAAAGGAAGGAGAGTATTACTGTTGTTGTCAGTTCGGAAAACATTATCTTCAATCCACGATTTTGGTGTCAGTGATGGAGTGGAGCGAGTAAATTTAGGAGGAGCTATGACATTACCAGAAAAGGGCTTCTTCAAAGGAGAGATCTGGTTCATAGTTCCTGGAATTCCCATGTTTCCAGTTCTACGATGGTCTCTGCCATGCATTCCTCCCCAGGATATATTTCCTGTGCTCCAGCCGCTACTCTGATTGCTCCAGGGCGACTGCTTCAGAAGAGGCTATAAAGAAAGATTCGTTCATATTATTTTGAAAATACTTGAAATGTTTTTCTGCTTAAAAAAGAAAAAAAAAAAGGCAAACCAACAAAACCCAGACCAACCAACCCCCAAGTTGTGCAGAGATTTCTATAAACCACTCTCTCCTGATAACGTGTGAATTAAATACTCAAGCAAGGAAGAAAACACAGCACCATTAAAAAAAATGTGATTCCTACATCCTCCCATACAACCCCCCAAAAAACCCACAATACTTGTGCAAGCAATTTAGATTATCATTTTCATAATTGGTAGCATGCTTTAAAGCTATGCAGTAGAACAATTTCAGGGTGTAAAACCATATTACAAAAACCCCTGAGACCATTTAATCATACATTACTTGGTATTATATAGTGAGATCTCTGCAAAAATAACAAAAGAACTTCAGAGGTAAATTTTAAAAATTATTATTAAAATAATTGTTATTCTACTAATAATTATTTCTACTCAGTCTGTAGTAGTATTTCACTACAGTGAGCAGAAATTTAAAAATTAAAATTCAGATGGCAGATTTCCCCCCCAGTATTTTGAGTATCATTGTCTCGGTATTACCATATAAGAGCAAAAAGAGCACTGATTACTGTAGAGAGAATCTGTTTGAAGGAGCTATCTTAACATTTCCACATTAAAATGCATTATTCTGAAGCCACTGCTCAAGTATTTCTGGAGTAATGAACAGGACTATCTGTGGAATTCTGCAGGGTGGAATCTGGGGGGGTAGGGTGGTGAGGATTTTTTTTTTTCCCCCCCTATTTAGACACAGCATAAAGTATTTCTGTATCTAACAAGTGCACTATATTCCTTGATATGAAAATGTAAGTAGTCTTTAGAGGGATGATTTTACTGGATGATTAAGTTTTTATTCCTAAACCACAACTCGTGCTAAAAAGTGACCTATAGAGGCTGTCATACTACCAAGAGGTGGACCCATTGAGCCTGACAGACAGTGAAGAAGAGTATTTATCTTTAGTGTTCTCAAATCTGACTGCTCTTGGAAAGGCTTTTTCTTAAACACAGAAATGGGGGTGGGGTGGATATTCTAAATTCAGTTCTTCTGTGAAGTCAAAACACAGTAATTTTAACTCAAAGCTTAGCTGCAAGCAGCCCTCAGCTTGGAATTCTAGTAACTTAAAAATTTAAAGCATGCCAGTATGTTATGTATTAGATAAAATGGAACTTTCTGAAGACAGAAAGATAAAATTATAACAATTATCCCCCCAAGAGAACAAACAAAAAAACCCCACTAAAGCCAGTTTTGGTCAAGTAATCAGGAAAACATCCCATTCTATATAATTATATATAATTATGTTGTAAAACTTGAATACTTTGGTTGGAATTTTGGGAGAGGCAGGCACTCTATTGTGAAACAAACCTTAAGAGATAATGCCAAATGTTAACAAACCTCTAATATTGCTAGCTATGCTGTCACGGCACTGTTTTAAGTTTACCCACAACTTGTGAGAGAAGATTCCTGCACACCTCACTGTCGGAGAACTGCTTTGGAATTTGTTTGAAGAGGGCTATTATAGATGTTAAGGACAACTAGCTCCTAATCATGATGCATCCAAACCAGTTCTTGGACAGGCACACCTAGTGTGAGACTCCCGTTCGGACAGAAATGCTTCACAAATCCAGTTCTACCGATCACAACTGACAGGATTTACTACTAGAATGAACGAAAAATTAAGATGAGGCCTATATAACCTCGACCTTTCATAACCGAGCAGATGATCGGCGCAAGATGTGGCCATAAGGCACGAGCAGGTATTATTAAGGTGGATCTGCTTTTCTCCGATCTCTTACAATGAGTATTTTGTTCCAGGAAGAACAGGTAAAGTTCCATTTCAACAGGGATCGTTACACCGCTCGATTAAAACCGGCAGCAGAACCACGGTAACCCTGAAACACAGCGCTGCCCTTTAGATACAAGAATTCAAGTAATGCCGGGGAAAAAAAAACAACACCACCACAAAACAACCAAAACCGAAAGGGCGACAACGCTGACAGCTTTCCCATCCGAATCTGCTTTCGGGTGAGCTGTGCCCGCCCAACCGAGGGGGCTCCGGTGCCGCCAGGGCAGGTCCGGGGCTGGGGAAGGGGCTCCCCGGGGAGGCGGTGCCGGCGGGGGCTGTCAGCCTCATTGTTCCGGGGACACCGCGCTCGCCAAGGCCGACTGCGGGGGG
>NW_009648963.1:1122980-1188397 GCF_000708025.1 Charadrius vociferus | reverse complement strand
CGCTGGCGGTGTGGGGGGCTCGCTGTCTCCTCACGGCTTCTCGGCCCTTGTGGGGCTGGAGGGGCGGGTCCGGGCTGACACAGCGGTGGCCTCTTGTTCCCCTTGTGGGAGGGGTCTCTCTGCCCCGCGGTGCAGTGTCAGGGTGTAGCCGGGATGGTCAGTCACTCCTTCCCTCTCCGCCCAGATCCTGCCATCAAACCATGGCCGCAGGTTTTGTTGGACTCCTCAGAGACCCCCAAGAGCTCAGCCCAGGCCCGTACTGAGGTGCGGTGGCACTATGGTGGTGCCTCGTGAGGTATTTCCTGGACAGACGATGCTAAAGGTGGGGTTTTTGCCCTTTCCGTATAGGGGAAGCACAGCTCTTGGCAACCGTTTGATGTGAACAAATAAATAGCTTGGCAACTACAGATGTAATGCTGCTGTTACAGATGTAGATATCCCTGAAAAGACTAAAACAAGCGAGCTCCCTTTGTTCTCTGGGGAAGCTGTAGTTCAGCAGTGAGAGAATTACTACGTGGCTATTGAATGCGAGAGTACGTTGGGGAAGCATTGTTATATGCTTGACCTATTGTACTTTTCTCTAGGCATCCATTAATGGCCACTGTCAAGGACTGGATGGCTGCTTTCCATTTGGCCGATGGACCTTTGGTCTGACCCAATGTAACAATTCTTATTTGTTAAATCTGTATGTGTTTGTTACACACATATAAAATGTAGAGGAAAAAAAAAATTGGTTCAGCATCTTCAGTCATCTCTGATGTGATCGTGAACCTGTGTGGGTGTGTGTGTTTGGTTATCCATGCCATCTTGCAGGGTTAAGATGAAAATACATTTGCAGCACAAAAGAATAATTGATACATATTTATCTTTGCTGTATTATGGCTTAGTACTCCAGAATTATTCACTATATTGGCATCTGTTTCAAGAACTCTGCAGCCGTCTGTCTTACAAGTGGCAAAAAATAGAGTGCAGACCAAGGCCCTACAGACGATCACATGCTGAGTAAATGTTGCTGGCCAAGTAGTGGTTCCTTACTGAATAGTGAGTTGCTTCATGGCACAGTCCTCGTAAACATCAGTTTTGTGAGCTGCAGAACTGGTAGCATCTGGCTTCCCTTTGCATTCGTGTCATACACCTGAAATTTGGTCATGTGCAAGCCTGAACAGAAGCTGTCCTCTACCTGTGGCGTTCTCAGGTGTCTAGCATGGTTAGAAGCAATGCTGTAAGCAGCTGCCTATTTCTACAGTTTGTAGGAACTCATTTAGCTGGGTGGTTTTGTAAGTGGTCAGCTTATTTGTCCCTCACCTTTAAATCAAGCCCAAATTCTAGTCATTCTTCCTTCAAAACAGCTATCATGGCGTCTGTGAGTAGTCTTTTAGAATTGACTGAAAGACAAGAGTACTCACCTCCTCCATGACAGCTTATCTCTACCATGGTAGCCCACCTACCCCAGTCCTGCATGTTTATTAAAACAACTTTCATGGGGTGAATCTCATCTATTTTTAACCATGTTAAAAGTAAGCATCCACTCTGCGTTAGCTGCCTAATCTTCTACAAACACAAGACAGGTGCTACCAAAGGATGATTCATCCTGTCCTAATGCAGGTACCTTTAGAGAGAGAAACCTGATCTCTCTCTTTGCTGATTATGAGGAAAGCTTCTGGCTATATCTGGCTGCAGAATCCAGGAGGTCTTTGGTGCTTCTTGGTCTTGCCACATATGCTTCTTGACTCTGATACAAGCTGTACCGAGTCGAACCAAGAATCCTTTGGGCTGTGTATCCTGTCTGTCCTGTCTCTGATATGAGAACTCTTGGTGCACACTGGGACCACAAATTCTGGCTTCTCCTCCACCAGATGAAGTCCCTTAACTGTCACCTTGGTGCCATCAAAAAGTGCTGAGTCCTGTCTTTGGCGCTGTTTGTTTTCTCTCTCCAGTCCCCAGCTTCTTGATTTTTGACCATTTGGCCTTTGCACCCTCTTGCTTTAATTTTTTCCTCCTTTGTAATTACTTGACTCCTTCCTGCTTTCTTTTATCTTAGCTGCCCCTTTCCAGGGAAGGTTTGAGAGCTGTTTTTGGATTGGGCTAGTAGGAAGGTAAAAGTATCTGAAAATAGATGCCTAAACGAATGTGTAAGAACAGGCTATGGGTGTATTATGCTTCCTTCAGTAACCTCAGCCACTTGAAACTCAGGAACTTCCTAGATTTGCCTTTTCAGACTTTAGGGGATACTGGGATGCTTGGACTCCACATTCTCTGTCCTTGGACAGCGACCATATGCTTGGGCTTGAAGAATAGAGCACACTGGCAGAGCCCCTCCTCCGAATGACTTGGGGAGGATAGAGAGTCACGGAGCTGGGACGAGTTGCTTAGACTAGACAACAGACGTTACAAGAAGCGAATGCCAAGCCATACGCAATATCGCTGTACATAAAATGTAAATTGAAAAAAACAGATGTTGCAAAACAAGCTGTCAGTATGGTAAAACCAAACATACCTAAGTTATTGTTCTTGTGGCCATTAATCAGCCTGCTTTTGTGTATTCATTCCAACAAACGTGCCAGGCATCAACTTCACCTAGGAGGCCTGTGGCAGAGCTGGGGCTGACAACTCTCCCGGGTTTGTCAGTGACTGAAAACCAATGACCATCTTACTTGTCTGGTATTCTGCATCGTCCACTGTGTGCGAAATTTTCTGTGGCAAATTGAACCAGCAATGCTATAGAAGAGAAAACACAAAGACAAATCACAATAAATTACATTAAATAACACCATATAAAGACAAATCAAATAAACTGTAAGGATCACTAAGTAGCTCTTCTGGCTGCCATTTGGGTGACCTGAAAGGGATCATCAAGGCAGTGGCTTCTGAATTTTGCCCCTGAGTGGTTATCATCTTTTCTAGAAATTACCATGCACAGCTTAAGTTATTTCCTTTTTATAAAGCCAAGAGAATAGCACCTGCTATTGGCCAGTTTTAGTGATAGGATATTATTATATCAGAAAGGATTTTGGCCCACCATTCTGTTTTTTTCTGCTTGAACAAAAAAACTTTTAGCAGTTATAAGAGCTGAAAGGAATTGTGCTGAGATGCTGTCTGCTTCAGAGTCGTCTGCGGGTCTAGCTTCTTTAAAAAGTGTATGTTCTGGGGGGGGAGGATCCATACTTTTCTTAATCAGACACCACTAAACAAGTGTTACAGTGTTTGGGAACATATCTATCTGTTTTGGGAACATAAATAAAAATTTAGATATCATATGTAGACTTCTATGTGCATGCAGAGTTACTTCGGTGCTTCCTCATTTTGTAAATTAACATGAACACCAGAATATCAGGAGCCTAATGTATAAAAAAGAAAACAACTCTGCTGCTATAATCTGCTGTTTTCCTCCAATTAGCTAGTTGGAAAATCATGGCTGTGAGTTTCAATGCGGGCTGCAAATAACATGCACACATGAAAATTATCTTTGCTTTCATTCCAATACTAAAACCAGCTTTTCTGGTGAATTTTTTACGTTATGGTTAAAAGTAAACATGGCTACAGATAGTACTGACTTCAAAGAACCTTTTTTCTTGTGAAGTGGCCCAGCATAGAGACTCATTGGCTGCTTGTAATGCAACAAATTGTTCTTTCCACAGCCCACAATATTTATAGGCCTTTCACCATTTACAGTGATTTACTGCTCTGTTTGACCCCTCTTCCAAAGCTGTGCAGCTACAAGAAAATCAGGGGGTCTGGTACCAGTTGCTTGTTTTCTCTTTACTATTTTACCTTTCTTTCTCCATTTCCATATCTTCTCCTCTTCCTGGGCTCTTTTTCAGCACCCTGTATGTAGCTCTGTCTGTCCTGCACTGGTCACAAGGGCTCTGCTAAGAGACCTGTCTCGATCAGGCTTTTTAGGGAAGTACACAGTTTGCTGTCCTGTGGTCCATGACGTGTCTGTTTCGTTCCTCAGTTTAAACTTTTAAACAGGCTTGCCTATGCATTCCAGGAACAGTGCATTGTTCTAACTGGTAACAAAAATATACGATTCACATACTTTTGCTAGAGCTGCTTCCTCTTAACCTTAAACTTGATTTTTTTTTTTTTGTTAATGGCTTTCTCCTCCCCTGGAAACGCGGAAAACAATCTGGGAGTGCCGGTTATTCATATAGAAAAGCAGATGATGAGGTCTGACATTTCACTGGAAAAAGAGGTCTGAAGATTTATATCAATGATGTGTTGAATTTACTGTTTTTCTGGTCTTGATTTTTTTAAACTCTGAAAATAATAATCGTGCATTCTTAGGAAGGAGGTAGGCAAGTCTTTTTCAGAAGTGAGCAGTCTGTTGAGTCACAGCAGCTTACCTTTTTTCCTGGTGGTTTTACTCAGTAAAATAAAAAAAATATTAATTGTCCAGATATAACAAAATTGGGAAAGAAACCTTTGCTAGATCACTGTGTGTTGGAATGAAATTAAAAGCAGTGGGAAAAATTAACATCAGGGATTGAGACAGTTTGCTTTACTCTGTTCTTCCCATGCCCATGTTTTGGTTTTGTTTGTTTGTTTGTTTTTAAAGCTAAAAATCTTAAAATTCACAGGAGATGGGCAGCTTTCTTCCTTTATTCAAAGCCTGACTTCCATCACAAGGGCTATGCTGCCTGCTGGACTTGAAGGATATGGGTTCTGGTCACAAGGATGCAAAGCAGTGATTACTCTGTTTTTTCTCCTTTTTGCCCTGGAGTTTAACCAGCACATTAGACTAATATTTCCTTGCTTGCTAGTGGCAGTTTCTGTTTCTTTTTTGTTTTGGGGCTTTTTTGGTAGTGGAAGTCATTAGAGTTTCTCCCAAGAGAATCACTGCCAAAGTAAACAAACATCTTCATGAAAGGAAAATAATGTCTGTGGAGTATTCAGAATTCCGTGTTTTACAGATGAGTATTTATGGCAACCAACTAGTGAATTAAAGTGAATGAAATCCTATTTCTAGTTTGTTGCTTCTGCTGTGCTAATTGAATGTGGCAATTTCTGATAGTTTCTCAGCTATGCAGTGCAAGTTCTGGATGTTAGTTTTAATTTAGGATGAAGGAAAGTATGAGATGAAAGTCAGTTTAGAAAAAGGATATTTTTTTTTTATTATTATTATTACTGGGAATTGAATAGCGCATGTAAACCGGGGAATTGCTATTGTCTCTAAAATGTTCTGCATGTGGTTGGCAAGAACAACAAGGACAGAAGAAAGTTCAGCTAAAAAATTCATAAAGGCTGTCTGGTGGAATGCATTACAGTCAGCTGTATACCTCTGTGCTCTTATCCCTCTGAACTGATAATTTTTAGCTGAGATGAAACATTCTGAGGAACAGGAGGCTGGCAGATTTGCAGCGTAGATTGTTTGAAGGTTTAAATACTGTGACTATCTCATCTTACTGTAAGTCTGTAGATAGAATGTAAGCTGGAGTTGCTGAAAAGTGATAGAATGGCTCCGTGTATACAGCCTACAAAGCTGTGAAGAGCTTATTTTCTGTGTGCCGCAGAATCCTGCGCGCTTTCCACCTCCTGTCCAGGATAGCAATAATTCACCAGTGGAGCAAATACACTTCAAATTTGTTGAGGATGAGACCATATCTAGTTCTTTGTTTAAGCAGTGGCTTTCACAAAGGAGACCAGTGCTAGCTGGGAACTGCTGCCAACACCATCATATGTTTCATGACAAACGCGAAGTGTTCAAAAAGTTGGCACTACAAAATAGAGATGCTGTCAATCTCTGTTTAACTCTCAAAATGGTTTGTAGGATTTTAAAGCTTGTGTTGTTGCTGGTGCACTCACGATTCAGACAGCATTTTTAACAGTCCTTATAATATGCCTGGTTAGTTTCGTTATATTACTAGGACATAAACCGAAATTATTCCAAGGATAGAGAATACTAAGGTTTTACTGCTGATTTTTTCCTGTGTGCTGTGTGCAGAAGAAGAGTTTGCACAGCAGCCTGTGCCGCTGTAGTCAGAACACAGAATTTTCTCATCTTCTTTTCTACGTACAGTACAGATGCAGCTGCCACTATTTACCAAACATGAAGGTGTTGTTCACAGCTCTGGGGGTAAGTTTGGGCTCTGCTTGAAAGAATGCATGAGACATCTCTACTAATTGCATGAATGTTCAGTGCATATTTACGTACCTGAATATTGTGGTGTAGGAGGCTCCCGGAAATTTTAAGGAATGATCTCAGTGATCATTGTATAGGTCTCCAGAAACTCGTGTAACTGACTTGTGCTAAGAATAACTGCGTGATGCTTCCCGTGTTGGAATAATCTGTTCTGAAGGGCTGTGTACTGTAGTCTGACCGTATTTAGGAGATGAGGTAGGAGACCCAAGGAGGCTCTGGAAATTGTTGAGCAAGGAGGCTTTGAAGTAGAGTTCACTGAATCCTGTAGGTAGCCCTTATCACAGATGCAGCAGGAGGAAGCAAGCATGTGTCTGTAGCCAGGTCTGCCCCTCCGTGGGAGTGTACGGACCACATAGCAGGTTACACAGAAGGAGTGTATGTTTGCACCTCAGCAGGCGGCTAAAGTAAGGGCTTTAAATTGCTACAAGAAGATTTATTAAAGTTTACTTTTTAAACCTCTGAAAGGTGATGGAGGAGCAGGTTCCCCTTCTGAGCCATAGCATCTGGGTTGTACTAAAAACAAAGGCAACCAGTCTGATTTATATGTGAAAATATATTTTCTTGTACTTGACCTTATTTCCTCTTGGAGTGTAAGGTGGATGTTCGCTAATTTTACACCACCACCCACTGTTTCAACAGAATTATTTTCCACAGATTCTGTAAGAAATTTGCTGCTTTAATTAATATGGAATTATCTCAGAAATTAGTAGTACAGACCCGTCAGATTCACCATAGAACTAAAATTAAGCAAACTGTTATGTACAGACTGGAATTGAAGAAATACAGATTAAAATTAAGAAAACCATTAACTGTGTCATTGTGACTAATTATGCCTACATATCCAGTAACCAAAGTGGGGTCAACAACTCTAAGGCTGGCCATTCCGATGTCAGAGCTCAGCTGGTCAGGAGCAGCTAGGACGCTGGAGGGTAGGACCCTCTCCTTCCCATTTGCAGAGGCCATGTAGCATCTTCTATGAAATACTCCAGCATCCATGGCAGTGACGATCAGACTGGCCCGGCCATGAGGCTGTGCCTCCGGGAGGTGGACGAGGCAGGCCTGGAGGCAACGCAGAGTTGAGCTCAGCTCTGCCATACAGCCCATGAACGCACTCTCCACACTTGGCTGTTGGTTAGCCATGTCCCAGCTACCTTCCCACCCCGGCTTTGTTGTTGTTGTTGTTGTTGTTGTTTTTAAAAACTTATTCAGTTACATTTCTGAGCAGTGCATACGGACATACGGAAGCTTTCGCTTATTTTCCTGTGGGTCTCCCTCCTCCTTCTAAGTATGCCTAGCTCTGGTTGGGACTCAAAAACAAGAAGTCTTGAGTTCTGTCGTAATAATTTACATCTCTGATCTAATGAACAATTGTAAATCCATGTTAAGCTTCATCATTTTTGACCATTCATGCTATTATGATGATACAAAGACACTGAAAAGCAATATGCTGGTTTTGCTCTGTATATTTTGATTCCTAAAACCATGTTATCTGCGTGGTTCTTAGTGCTTACGTATAACATTTTTAATAATTGGAAAGAAAAGAAATCCAAGAAAAATCCTTGCCAAGAAACTTACGTAAAAGCTGAATATATTAGAATATTCGTGTTAAAGTATTTTAGAAGTGCATTAGCTATACAAAAGAATAATTGAAACCTAGGAAATGTACTGAAAATATTGCACTTCAATAAAATGAAATATATTAAAAAAAGAAAACACACAGTTAAAGTCGTCCAGACAGCCTTAATTTTCTTCTATAATGAGAACCTGAGGGAAATGTGGAGTTAAATTTAGTTTATTTCTGCAGACTCTAATTTTTTTAACCCCTTTATGCACAGTTTTACTTAAAAGAATGATGGTTGCTTGGATGCCTTAATCATTAACTCCTCTACCTTCGTATGTTTAGCTTTTTTGGAAGTTTAATCTAACTGAGCACTGGAAGTCGTGCTTTCTAACCACATAGCTACAAGGTAAAGGAACCAGGGTAAGATCAGGCCTATTATGTTAATCTTTCATACAGAGAATACAAAACCTACTGTAATTCTGTCATTTCCTCTCTCATTATGGTATTGAAAGCTCAGATCCATTTTTATGCAGCGGCACAAAACAGTTTGCTGCTTAAGTATAGCTTACAGAAGCTACTTTGCAGAATTGATGATCACATATGCCACAAATCAATTGTACCCATGATATTAAAAGGGAAAATTACCTAGATCTTTAAAAATTCCCAAACCTTGGTAAATACCCTTGAGTAATTTGTGATATCATTTTGGGTCAATGTGCTTTGACTGGAGGTCAGTCAAAATGAATCATCCGAGGAACCTTTGTTTTCATATTTGTAAGCTTTTTTGTGTGCATGCTTATATAGTATGTTGTAACTGAAGAGCAGAAAACCTCATAAAATTTCTACATTAGGAAATCAAAGGGTTGTTTTTTTTCCTTTTTTCCCCTCCCAAATAACCTCTCTTTTCAACGTTGAAAGGTCTTCTTTATATGAGGAAATTTACCAAAGACTACAGTAGTATAATTATGCCTTGTGGATGCTTTTTAATCTTGCATGAATGCCTGTAGAATTCAAGCGTCCACATGGGGAGTTATACCGTAAGAACTACAGGGGCATAATTATGCTGGTGAATTCTGTATTAAGACAAATGCTTTATGAAAGGGAATTTTATTTTGGCTCGTCACTTTTCAGCTCATTCATGTTCTGAACTAAAAGGAGTTGATCAAATCAATGAAAGTAATGAAAATTCAATAGTTTTCAAGTAGACTGTCAAGTGCTGGTGAAATCGGAAAGTAATAAATATATACGTTTCCTGATAACATTCACGTGCATTTTTGTTCTTATTCTCTCTCCAGTGTTTGAGTTTGTGAGGGGTTTAGTGAAAGGTTAATAAACGAGGCCTGTTCTTTGCTGAGTCTCATAAACTAATATACCCAATAGCTAAACACTGGTAGAATATTAGAGATTCTTAGCTCTCATAAAAAGCAGCTGGGGTTTCAGGCAAATATGACACTGGAGAATTACTTGAATACTTTTTAGTCTCTGTAGGACCTCTGCAGCCAGCACTGAGCAGATCAGCCATTGAATTTCTGTACGTGAATTTTCCTATATCCCTGTTAAATTGTAATTCCATAAATATGTGAGTCCTAGGACAGCAGTCAAAATGTTCTCTACAAAAGTATCCCATTTACATGAAAATAACTTTCAATATGTCAGTAAGGGTGTAGTAACACTCTAATAATTATTTACAAAATGTGCTTAGAGTGAATTACAAGCATGTCTCAATGTAATTGCTGCATAGACTTTAAGACAAGAGGGGCCTGATCATTTTGGTGATGTAATCCAGTCCAACTTTAGCATTGACCACAGAGCATTCTCTGTAAGTCTGGCTCGGAGACCAATATTTCAAGGTGAACTTCATTAGAAAGATGTCTGGTTCATATTTAAAGAGTTGAGAGAACAAAGAGTCCACCACATCTATACCAACCCTCACTTTTCAGGTGAAGCGTTTTATTTGTGGTCTGAATTTAGCTTTGACTTAACTTGTTGAATCTTTGCTGGATTAAAAAAGCCTTTAGCACTGGACATTATTCAAGAAAAATGCTTAAAGGCTGGGATCAAGGCATCTCAGCCCTCTTTTGTTGTTAAGCAAATCTCATTGAGGTGCTTTAGTTTCTAACCGTAAGGCAAGATTTCTGTATCACCAGTTTTCCCTGTAGTTTCTTTCAAGTTTTCAAACATCCCTCTTAAGTGAGGACATCAGGGCTGTCAGCAATGGTATTACTAATGAGAGAATTACAGCACACACTGAACAAAAGCGTGCTCTCTCCTTTCTGTTTCTGAAGCATGCTTCTACCAAAATTTTCATTTTTTTTGTGTTTCTTGTCACAAACTTTTTATGAGAGGTTCCTTCTAAGGGCCTCCTTTTCCAAGGCAGGCTTATTAGAGGGATACAGCAAGGTGGTATCTTGCTGTGATAACTGTAATATTTGGCTTTGCTCTTGGTAACGTTGCATACAATGGTAGTGCTTCTTTCCTGCTTTGTATTCTTTTCGTCTGCTAAGATTTCTTTTAATGTTGAAAATATAGCCTCTGATTTTGTAAGTATTGTTTACTTTTTGTTCCAACATGTATAACCATTTTTTAAATCATTAATAACGTAAACATTTGTTGTGTGTGCATGAATTAAAATGAAGTGGGTTACAAGGTAGCGTGGTTGTGCCAGTTTCTTTATTTCCTACTTTGCCAATTTTTCACCTGTAAAACCTCCTGGTGCTGTTTTTTTGTTTTCGTCAAAGCATGCCCCTGTATATTCACCCAATATATTCACCCAAGACAGTGAATAGAATTAGTCCAAAAAGTCTGTGAGCTCAGTCTTGAAACGTTGCAAATGGAAGATAAGCCTGGTTTTGGCTACCAGTAGAACTCTGTAAGTGATCTATTTTGTAATTAATATAGAATACAGAGGGTTTTGCATAGTGCTGAAATGGTAATCACTGTCATGCAATATTTAGGTAAGGATTTTACAGGCATATAAGTATGTGGGTTTGCATTGTACCCTGTCACTCTGAAGCTGTTTCAGGCTTGCTGTGCAAGCACACCGAAACAAAATATTTACATTTCTTTTTACTGAACAATAGTTTCCAGTCTTCAACTGTTCTCTCCAGAGCAGGCTGTGTGCTAGTCATCGTAAGGCCTTAGCTAGACCATCTGAGGAATTTTTTTGATGTCCTGAAAATAACGGGATCAGTTTTATTGTGGTTGTGCGGGTGCATGCAATGGGCAGGAGTGCTACAGAAATGCACAGAAAAAGAGCAAGGAAGCCCATCAGCCTGAGGACCGCTGGCAATGTGGCCCTGAGAAAGAGGTGCTTGAAATTGTGAGGAAAGAAACTGTCTCCTGCTGTTTGTTTCCAACTGCGTTTGGGGAAACAGCATATAGTATACGTGGTTTGTAAATAAATAAGGTTGCATTGAATAAATATGCCTATCAACAATTCGAGGCATAACACACAAGACATCAAAAATCAGCTAATTGTTTCTATCGATGTTTACTGACAAAGTTTATAGCAGTATCTTAGAAAGTCCTCAGTGAAAGTGAATGGAGAAATAATGCATTGATGAAACTGAACTAAAACTACATGGCAAGTCTGCTTTTCAGTCTGGAGCCCTAAGTGAAAATTATGTATTTCTAGTAGCATTGAGCATTTTGTTTGTTTTGTGTTTTCTAGTCAGAACAAAACCTTGACAGTTACTGAATCATAAGAAAAGCCTAGGATGGAAGGGAGCTCTGAGAATCATCTGCCCCAAGCTCCTGTTGAAAGCCGGACCTTAACTGAGATTCTCAGGGGCCTGTCAAGCCTGGTGATTGCCAGGGGGTTCCCCAGCTTTTCTGGGCAACCTGTTCAAAGTTTGGTTGTTCTCATGGTGAAGAATTTCTCCATTTACCTGGATGGGTTTCCCCTGAAGCAGCTTGTGCCTATTGCCTTTTTTCACAGGGCATCTTTCTGAAGAGAATCTCCATCATCTTTATAACAACCATTTAAGTGTTGGAAGACTGTATTCAACTCCCAGATGTCTCTTCTCCGTGCTGGACAAACCCAATTCTTTCAACCTTTCTTCATCCGTCAAGTTCTCCGGTCCTCTAATCATCTTGATGGCCCTCTGCTTGACCCTCTCTAATTTCTGAATGTCTCTTTTGAGCTAGAAGGACCCAGACTGGGCACAGTATTCCACATGTGGCCTAATAAGTGCTGGGGAGAATGGAAGTACTACATCCTTTGGTCTGGTGGCAGCAGGCAACACCATCTTCCTTCATGGCTGCAAAAGCACCAGGCTGGCTCACATTCAGCTTGTGATCCACCGGTACTCCCGGGTCCTTTTACCCCTGATAATACTATTTCATTTTTGACTACATATAATGAAAGCAAAGCACAGAAGTGCACAAAGCTTCAGGAAGAAAAGGGAGGTGCTCTCCTTATTTTACCCTGAAGCCCAATGACTTCAGCACTCACCCGCACTCTGGGAGACCTGGGTTCAGTTCTTTCCTTCTTTTGAAGAGTTGGACCCGTGTTGCTCACAACCCTGAGCAGTGCCCTTGGGAGGAGGCTGTAACAAGCCACAACATATTCTTGGGTTCTTTCGAACTCCCCTGTTGCCACGGTGATATTTTTGTTTAATATACTTTTGATGTTTCTTAGACTAGGGACTACAGGTGTCATACCTCCTCGGGGGTTATTTGTCGTCTGTGCTCTCTTCTCTCTGTTTGCTTTGGTTCAGAAAAGCAAAAGTCCAGAGAAATTCCCCAAAACTTGAGAGGAGAAACTGTGTTTGCCCAGCTCCAGTGTGATCCTTACGACATACTAGGTCTTTGTGTTTGGTTTCTCTCCTTTGATGTGAATGAACTTGCCTGGAGTTAAGTGATTAGTCATGACTTGAATGGCTTCATCTTGGTAGTGCTGGTGAGTAAGTAGGGGCTACCTGAATTTATTTTTTTTTTTTCTTTCAAAGGTACTTATTGTAATATTTTTTTGTTTTGAACACGGTGATACTTGGGCCTTTTAATTCTTTTTGTACCTCATATAGCTTTATCTATACTATACAGTATGGTAACTTGTGGTGGGATAAAAAATCTGTTTGTTTTGTTTTAGAGAAGCCAGAAAATATCTAAAAATATTTCCAAGTACCACAGTTTTTTAACAAAAGTGACTTGGGCATAATGTTTGATGTACTGGGTAATAAAAAGTTGATCAATATTCATTGCTACTCTTGTTTTATTTTGGAATCTGAGTGCCAGAATGAAAACAACCCCAAAACAAAACCACCGCCATTAACACTGGCAGTTTACTTGCACAATAAAAAATTGTGCAGTGGACTTCTCATTATATGGCACTTGCAGATATCAAAGTATGAAAAACAAGGATAATTTTAATTTAGTTAGAATATTAAAGGGAAATAATATTTCCATAGTACTTTTAAAAGATTTTTTTTAAATAATCATTTCAAAAATTTGAAATGAGGATAATTAATATGGAGTTTCTAGTGTAGCATGAAAATGGCACAAATTTCCATCCATCTAACAGCAAAGCAGAATGTGTGACTGGTGGGCATTTGGTACAGGTACAGAGGGGACAAATTCTGGTGCAATGGAGAGCACCACTTTCTAGGACTTGTCTACAGTGTGTGAGGAAAAGATGCATTGCCATCAATAAATCCCGAATGAGGACTTCTTCTGAACATCATTAGGAAAAAGAACACCTAAAATTTCCTAAAGATCTGATCTCAGGAAAATCTGAAGGATACCATAAGATGGAAATGTCTGTATCGAGCATGAGATAAATCAGTGTTGGACTTTCTGATGCGCTGAGCAGTGTCAGCCACTGACGGCCAAAAACTCGTGGTTACTGCAGTACCTTCTATTTTGTGGAAACAGACTTTGGCACAAGGCAGTATTATGCGAAACAGAAAATCGACCGGTTCTTCAGAACATCTTGTTTCCCTAACTGAGTGCTAAAAGGGGAAGTTTTAATGGAAAATGGGCCTTCTCAAGGAAATCCTGCTGGGTATTCTAAAGGCTACGCTTTAATGAGCACACAAGTAAGTTACCTTGGAGAGGAAAGCTAGCCTAGTAAAGAAGGCACAAAGGTGATAATTAAACAAGAAATCAATATGTTAAGTATGGAAAAGGGGGGCATAACCGGGAATGAAAATTGAATCTACAAAATGTAAATGACTTTTAGGGAAGATAAATGTAATAAGGAATTATTACTGGCCAGTAGAGCTTAAGACAATAAGAAGGTATTACAGATGTATTAGGAACAAAAGAACAACTAAATCAAGTAGAGATTTCAGTCTTGCAGAAAAAGACAGAACAGATCCAATGGCTGGATATCAAAGCTTGAAAATCCAATCATTATAAAGATGCAGTGAGGGCGATTACACATAGGAATAATTTCCCGGTGTAGGTAGGTGGTAAGCTTGCCATTGCTAGGAATTTAATCCAATTGGATACACTTTAATCTGACTTTGGGAACAGCCTTGTGGGTGTCTCTGTGGATGGCTGCAGAGGTCATTTCTTCTATGCAATCTGTACATCTGCGAATTTATATTTGTTCTTCGTCACTCCCTTCTTTCATAAGCCTTGGAGGAAAACAGAGCTCTCATTGCCTGCAACGCGTTCCACACGCTCAGCTCTGCGTTAAGATAATGACTGAAAAAAAAATGTCTCGTGCTTCAGGGTTACAGCTGGCTGCCTGCAGAAGGCAAGAGGCTGATTCCCTAGGTTAATTCTGGACTTTTTAAATTTCATTTTTCTCTGAAGCCTTAGGGGTGGGCGTAGCTGATCATAAAACCTTGGAGAGATGGGGCCAGTTCTCTGCAGTGGAGTCCTCTCTTTTAGGTAGCTGCCGTCTCCCAGCTGGCTGGGGGGTCAGACGGTTTCTTCCCGAAGCCAGGGTAGCAAGGACGCTGAGGTCTTTTTGCTTTCCTCTTCATTATGTCATCTAGGCATATCTGAGATCGTAATTACGATCATTTGGGCATATCTCATATAATCAACTCGCTATCGTTACTGGAGCCTGGGGCAGAGGCATCGCAGCCTTTTTTTGGCATTCATATTAGCTTAATTTCTTCAAGATTGAATGTATATTTTTTTATGCATAACCCAACTCACTGGGGAAGGCAGCGGTAAACGAGTGAAGCGCCATGTCACATCTGAGACAGCAGGCTGCCTGTTCTGGTTTAAATTCTACCGATTCATAAAGATCTTGCCTTAATTTTGCTGCAGCAGGAGTTATAGGTGGCAAATACCCTGTCTTTTTTCCAAAAGGGGCTGATCTGATGCCAGTCGTGGTGCTTGACGGAGCTGCGGAGCTGCCACGCAGGCTGCTCGAGGGCTAACAAAGGCTTTGCTGTGCTTGCGGCACAGCGTCGCCTCCCCGTCCGGCTTTCCTTCTGCAGCCCTCCCCACCTTCTGCTGGAAAAAAAACCCTGCCTCTCCGAAGCAGAAAATAAGAAACCTTCCTAATATTACAGTACCGGAGAGGGAGGATGCAATAGCTTTTCTGATTGCTTTGGTTCTGCTGAATTGCAAATGGCAGCGAGCGGAAGGAGGGATGTCAGGAGTTACTGGCAGCCGGGTTATCTAGCGTCATCTCCTAAGAGGCAAATGGGTCTGCCGGTGTTCTGCCTGGTGGCCCTGCTGGCAGGTGGCTCTGGTCTTACGCTACTCTCTGTTGCACACGTGTGGAAGTACTCGCTGGCTTCACGACAATCCTCCTTTCCATACGGGAAACTGAGGCTGTCAACAGACATCCCGCCACGTTGTGAAAAGAGACCCGCTGTTTCATCAACATCAGCATGTTTTCTTCTCAAGCGGGTGAAGGAAAGACAGCCTTCATTTTACGTGAGCCATTACATATTCTTTTTGTGGGTCCAATGGAGGGACACTTTTTCAATTGCTCCTTCTTGTGTGCAAGTGGAACTGGCGGCTGCTTATGTAAATACACATATTGGCTTCTCACCTAAGCTTCTCACCTTACATATCAACTATTGTGTGGTTTATCATATCTCATTGGTTTGCATCACATATAAATTGGCTTATGATATCTATATGGCTAATCATACATCGTGAGCTTCTCCTGTACCCCTCATTTAGCATTTAATGCCTATCAGTAGCTCTTCGTGCTTGTACAGGGGTTTGTACACAGCAGCTGCAAGCAAAGCTGAATTGGAGACAGGTGGATTGAGAGATGAACAGTTCCAGATCATTCCTTGAATGGCAGAACTAATGAGGACTGGTTTGCTCTTGGTTTGTATCTCTTGAGGTGTGATATGTCATGTTCGTCATACTGAAGTGCCCTCTACCATGGTATCTTCCAATCTTTCTGTGTCCCCATAGTGACTTCCCCTCAGCTCCTCCGCCACGCTGTTGCACTTTGGGCTTTTTTCCATGGCTTTTAGCTACTGCTGCTTGGCTGATGACTGCGAATGACCCACCAGACACTGTTCTGGAGATACATGTGTGCAAGGTGGGCAACCTGTACGTGTCCAGCATGGTCAGCAGCTGCTACCAGCTGACCCTAATCAACTGCCCTTCTCCTCTGCTGGCAATAAAATTAATGACTTTGGGAGCTGCCTTCCATGATGCGCGGAATGTTGTACAGGTCTGTCGTAAGATCTTACTATTTTAAAAACGACGACGCTGTTCACTGTGGTTGAAGCTGAACAGACATGACAGAGAGCCAGTGTGATGCACGCAAGCTTCATTTCCTCAGGAAGCCAAGCTAAAAAAAAAAAAAAAAAAAAAAAATCTGCCTAGGAAAATTTTCAACTAACATTTGAGAAGCTTGCCGTTAATTATCAAAATGAAGAAGCAGTGTGCCAACGCAGTGTTGATTCAAACCATCAGAATCAATCTCTCAATAAATAGACCTGCTGAAAAAAAATACGTAAAACACATCAGACTTCCGTGCTGTGTGACATCCCCTTTTAGCTTCTGTATCTAGCCTTGTCCTAACAGCCTCCAACCCTAAAAATCACCCTCCCTTACCCAAACCCTACAGGATACACAGAACTTAACAGAGGCATTTTATTCCTAAGGTGTCAGAGAACCTCTCTCTTTAAGGCTGTTTATCCAGACCGAGTAAACCGAACTAGGTCAGCCTGAATTAGGGTGACGTTCTTCGGAGTGGCCGCGTTCCTGGTGCTGATGGGGCTCAGCATCTCCAGAGCAGCGCTGCTGGGCGAGCTCTCCCGCCAGCCCTCCCGATCAGCTTTTGTTGCTGACAGAGCTGCCCTGTGACAAATGTATCTGCAGACACTTTGCAGAGTGGTTTGGGATTCACTGATGCAAAAAGATGAAGAAGTAAAAATACGCATTTCTTGTATTGCTGTTTGTACTGCTGTAAAGTCAGTGTTTTTAAAGGCTCTAAAGTTTCTGGACATGGATTTTGGATTTATTCTGAGAACTAGCCTTCTGGTGTTTATTCCCTTGCCGTCTACCTTCTGAAGGCCAGTCGGGAACTTATTTTGGGGTAACCCGGGCCTTCCTGCACTTACTCGTTTGTTGTAAATGCAGTTTATGATTTATACAGAATGTGGTTCATCTACCCTGTGACTAGGAAGCATTAAAAGAAAGCATTCAGTCATAGTTTATGCATCTGGTGATGCGGACTGGGATTTTTAAAAGAACCCAGAAGAATTAGGCATTCAAATTTCATTAAAATGCTGTGGAAGTGAAGCATATAAACTCTATTAAAAAGCTCAGTCATTATAACTCCTGTTTTTTCTCCTGTTTAATTTGTGCGTAAGCTTGCTTAGGGGGGGAGAGTGGCCGGGGCGGGTTCTGCACACCTCGCCTTCTCCTTAGTGCTGAGCCTTAGAGCTGGAGCACGCTGCAGCTTTCTCACCTCTTCCATTTTTAACTGCAGCTTCGTGTACCCATCTGACTACTGATTTTATAATGGAAACCTTATTTTCATAACCAAATGAATGTAAGTGTCTAAGCAATAAAAATGTTGATATAAAGAGTTTGGTGAATATGATGCTGAAAATATATTATCCATATATATGACATCCTGGGAGTGATTTGTACTTTTTCACACTCTGAAATGTTCGGGGAGACAAAGCTGAATAAAAGTCAGTTCAGGAAATAAAAATTGTACTGCTGAACATAAAAGAATTAGATATATTGCTTTTAAATAAAATGTAATGTGACTAAAGGTTACATGTAATATACTGTCAGATGTCCACTAGAACACAAAAGCTTCCTCTGTATGCAAAAATCAGTAAAGTGCAATATGATAAATATAATGAAGAACACGATGAGAGATCAACAGTCAGATGAAGAAGAGTAAGTAGGGAGCAGAGTTTGTTCTGAAGTGGGAAGGGGTTGCTGTAGCAGTACAGAATATGCTTGCTGGAGGAAGGAGTTAATAATTGTGCCAGCAATGTTCAGCCCCTATTTGTTGCAAGAGAGAATTAATGGCTTTCCTGCCTGATGCTGAAAATAGAAGCCAAATTTAAGTTGTTTCTTGAAGGCAGATATAATTAGATCATGAAACTTCAGGCTTTTGGGTCTAAATAATAGGATAAGAATGGCCACACTAAATCAGAGCAGGGCATGGTCTCTTAACTGTTTCTTAGGGGTGAGAATAGGACAAGCACAGAGTGATATTTTCCCCAATTTCCAGCTGTGCACAATGCACATACCACTTAAAGTGTAGATTTAAGTGCATTATATATTTATTAGACCTTGCTGAATCCTTTCTCTATAGATTGTTCTAATTATTTACTTAACCCTCTTATATTTTTGTTAGCCACAACATTCTGGTAGCAATAAACTATGCAGTGTAGCTATGGATTTTATGAAAAAATATTTCTGTTTGATTTAAATGGTAATATTTGGTGTCTGTTAGGCTTCCGATAAGAGAAATAGTGAACAATTGTTCCTTACTTACTATCTATGCTATTCTCAATTTTATACACAGTTATCATGTTCCTCTTGGTCATCTCTTTTCCAAGTTGAAAAGTACTTTCATCCATCCTCCTACAGTTACAGTAGTACACTGCTATTGATCTATGTTGTCCAGCATATGCCATTCCTACTTCTAATAAACTTTTGGACATGGGTCAATCAGACCTAGGTGAATTATTCTGGACGTGGATGCATTCTGGGTTTCTACGGTGTTATAATATTTTGTCATTTGATTTTTCATCCTTACATAATGATTTGTAACATTTAGTTTGCATTTTCTGTCTGCCAGTGAGCACTGGACAGATGTTTTCAGAGAGGTCTCAACAAGGAGTCTGAGATTCTTCCTGAAGTGATGATAAATAATTTATTTATTGTTTATCACTGTGTATGTGCAGTTAGGTTTTTTTTCCCCATGTGTATTACTTTGCATCTATCGATGTTAAATAATGTCGACACTTTTGTTGCTGAATCACTCAGTGTTCAGTATGATGACACCTCTTGAAATATTGACTGTTCTGAGTAACTTGTATCATCAGCGAACTTTGCCATCTCATTATTATTTCCCTTTTCCAGATAGTTTATGAATATACTGAAGAGAGCAAGTTCAAGTGCAGATCCCTGATCGCTTCTCTCCCATGGCAAAAACAATTTATTACTACGCTCCAACACATCATTAATCTACTAAAGAATTTTCATCCTTCTGATAACTTAGTTTCTTTAAGAGCCTTTAGAGAGAGATCTTGTCAAAACACTTTGACTCCTGGAAATCCAAGAACATTATAGCAATCCGCGTTCCCAAGCTGGCTGCCTTCTTTAAAGAACTATTAATGTCATCAATTTTGTCAAGTAACAGTAAATTGAAAAGCCCAAATTTAGTCTGATTTCTCCTTCTGCAAATACTGCATTATTTGTATACTAAGAATATCTCCAAGTACTTTCATTATTAGTACCAAGGCCTCTAGCACTTAGTGACAATTTCTGCAGAAAAGTTATTACTATGCTGCCAGAAACTCCAGAGTGAGGTGCAGGTTTTCATTGACCCTGAATGGAGCATGGTTTCTTTGCGATAGAAGTCTTCTATTTATTTTCCATCAAATGGCATATCCCTGAAGCAACAGCGAGGGAATGAAAGTTACATTTTGTCACAGCAGCATTTGCAGAAAAGTGAACTGCTAAAGTCCCTATTCATAACGAAACTTGGGCCAGCCATGAGTTCCTAAAGAGCTTACCTGCAGGTGCTTAATTTTTTTTATTGAAAAATTTATATCGGAGCTTTATGAACTTCTGATTAAACTTTTAAAATAAATTAAGGGTGAGAAGATTAGACGGGGGATTGGAAATGAACCGTGGTATCTTTTGCCTCTAGCTCAGCATTTTGAAGGCAACCCAAATGAGATGTGACAAAGTGCAGTGTGCTCTTTTCTTTTTGCTGACCTATGGGTAAGTGGAGTTTGGTCTCTGCCAAGTTCTTTGTGTGTGAATGGCCACGTCACTATCCCTGCTACTGTAATTAGCACTAATTAGCCCTTTATTGGAATTTAAAATAAGTAGGCCATGATTTAGATATCACAGAGACTAAATTATCCGCTTAGATGATCCACCTGGACTAGATGAACAGCCTGCTCCCCCCAGACCTCCCCTTTGCCACTATTTGACAGAAGTTATGTAGGTATGTTTTAAGTGGCAGATATGTCCAGCTCCCATGTTGTGCCCTGTTTGAAATTTAAACTATAAAATCCTGTCGAAGGACAGTTCCTGAGTGTGAGCTGAATGAAGTTGTGTTTTAGTCTGTTATGGGTCTTAGTTGCTGTTGGACATTTCCCTCCTGGCCTCTTTGGAGATGTGAAGAACTTCAGAGGAAGTCCTCATCAGTAGGTGTTCAGAGAGGCGCTCCTCCTTATTCATCCCCTGATCTAAACTTCAACCCGCTCCTTCTCAAGAGCATATGATTAATCTATGTTGGCCCTTGCTTATCGTGACTCTGATGCTGTTTCCACTGCCTGTTGCACTGTCTTGCTGCCACAATATCTTCAGACCTGTAGGTACTACTGAGTCATTTCTCATCATGCCCTCACTTTTATAAGACATCATGCACTAATAGGAAGGAAAGCGCCCTTTTTTGGAGAAACATTTGATGCAGCTTAGTGTCAGCACGTGTGCAGTCTATGGGTGGTGGTGACCACCCTACCCCTTTCTCTTTGCTTGACTCTGAAACCTCAGCTGGTTCTTCTCTTTTCCCTAAAGCACCTATTGGATTTTCTGGTGTTGCCTCCATCTGAACTTTTCCTCTGATCCTTGTAGAGAAGAGGAAGGCTTAGCAGCTGGAAAAGGACCAGTCCTTCAGCCACACTGCTTGACAGTGGTCGCCAGGTCAACAGAGTGGGCTGGTAAGCCTGATTCTGCTGCAATTCAGAGCACAAAAAAATGTACAGTGCACATGAGGCTTCTGGTCAAAGTGTGATGGCTCGGGAATCTGTCACTGCTCTTCTGAGGTGGTGGTCATCATCCAAATAGCCTCTACATTGTGTAAAAATATTGATGGCCTTGATGTCTGTTTCATTGGATTATTTCAGAAGTGATTAGCGTTGGCACTAGAGTCAATGACGTGTGACACACTACCGCACTGCTTTAAAAATCCTACATGTTATGCTAGCAACATGCAGGTCTTCTGTCTTCAAACACAGACACACGCCTTCAAACAACACAAACACTGGACATTATTCTGGAAGTAAAGAGAAGCAGCGTGAATCTGCTTTTCTCATATTTTCATCAAGTTATTGGCTATTTGAGGTCTTTAATCAAAATAACTATTCGGACTTGGTTCCAGAACAGTAAAAACCTGCTGGCTCTTTCAATGCAGGCAAGAACTTCAGCTGTCAATATACAATTCATGAAACAACTAGAATTTCGGCAATCAAGCATGAGATGTTTCTTGTTTCCCACGCTAGGTCAGCATTTTCTTGTAGCGAGAGTTGGTACCATCACGATGCGCTCTTTGGAGGTGACTCATTTGTGCATTTTGGAGTTCAGACAAAGTCTGTTAGCTGTCTTTTCTCTGTTACCTTCCACATGTTTTTCCTGTATTCGTAACAGCATGATTCTGTGTGCTGTCTGCAAGTGAAACAGCTTCTCATCTGGATCTTCCTTACACACAAAGAGGCTTATAAATGTGTCAGGCTATGGCTGCGAAAGCTAGATTACATGCTACCTGAAAACTACCGCTGATTGTTCTAAAACGACCTTGCTTAATTAACAAATAGGGGTGTTTTTTGGTGCTGGTCCAAATATTTGACAACTGCTGCAGCTTGTAAACGTGGATATAATTACACAGGGTTAAAGAGCCCTAATAATGAAGAAGTAGTCCTTCTGTATAAAAGTAACTATGCCAGTACGGCTACGCTAATATCAGCGTAAGTGCAATACATAGAACCAGATGTAGCATTTTAACTATCTTGGTATTGTTAAAATGGGCAGTGTAACATTTATGTGTATGTAAAGCCCTAGAGCAGAGAAATGCTCAATATGTTCTCCCTTTTTGGAAAAGTATCTATTACCTTAGGAAGACCGTAGTTGTCTTGACAATGTGAAACTTTGCTCAAACTCTATCAGTTGGACTCTGCCGATGTAGTCAGACATGAAATTGAGTTACAGTGGCTTAATGGGTTACCCCATGTCGGTGGAGATGAATCTGTGTGCACTCCAGTAGCCCATCACCAACACAAGGCAGAAATCATTAGATCAAATAACTGCATTTTGCAGAGGCTTAAATGTTTTTTTTCCTCGTGTTTGCTTGTAATCTAAGAATGTGCACACAGTCTGTTACTATGCTCAGCTGAAGCCTACTGAGTTATTAAATAGTAGTAAGTTGATCTTGTCGCTGATCTCCGAATTAGAATTTTGAAATACTTTAACTAGATCAGTTTAAAATAGGTGATTTGGGACTGAAAACATATATATAAGAAATGAGTCTGTCCTATATGCCGATAAAATAAGACCTTTA
The DNA here is from genome assembly GCF_000708025.1 of Charadrius vociferus. Classification (NCBI taxonomy): domain Eukaryota; kingdom Metazoa; phylum Chordata; class Aves; order Charadriiformes; family Charadriidae; genus Charadrius; species Charadrius vociferus. Next base: position 1,165,780 of record NW_009648963.1, on the reverse strand, counting down.
GTAACTGCATTTGGTTCGCTTGTATACTGATGACTCGCTATTTTCAGAGATGACTTAGAATCCATAATTTCCATTTGAAATGTTTTCAGGTGTGCTTATGCAGCTTTTTTTCCATTTATCCCTAGAATTTCATGTGTGTGCTTGTTTCAAGAAAATTACACGATTTTTTGGACTTCAGACAATTTTACCTTCATAATGAATCTTCTTTTTTGTTTTTCTCAGACTGTCACAGATTTACTGACATGTAAAGAACCCCCTTTGGAGAGCCAAACCACAACGCTATGGAACAGACAGCTATGTTTGGGTTTGATCCTGAACAAAACCTCGTTCTTCATTTCATAAGTTGTATTAAAAGAGATAAAAGAATTATTATACAAATGTTAAATGGATATCTCATCTCTTGATGACAATTATGCTTATGGCAAGAACGTTACCGTCAATTGTAATGCCTGAAAATGTGAGAACTTAAAGAAACCAAGATTTGACTACACATCATCAGGTAACGCCTCTGGGGTAACGTGCGGCAGAAAAAGAGGGTTTAAGAAAGACTGTGGTAATACTGAAGTTTATGTTAGCTTCATCTTAGTTGATACTGAAGACCTGTATAATTTCTAAGAGAAATTTGAATGTAAATATTGTCAGCATTTTTTCACGTTTTTTCATTGTGAAACAGAAAACAGTGAATGTAAGGAAAAGGAAGTTAAGAAACTCCCTCTCAGGATACCATGAGTTTCTTACTTATTGCCACACCCTGTCAGCAATAAACAGATCTCTTAATTGCAGCTAATCTGGATTTCTTTAAATATTGTGCTGCAAGCGCCCAGCCAAATTCTGTTTAGGAGCAATGTTCACAGTTGCTGCTTGGATCCAGAAACTCCCGAGGTCAGAATTTTATCATCGCTCCTTTAGCTTATGAGCATGTTCTCCCTCTGAGTTTTGAGGGCTGTTGGGTTTTTTCCTTGCTTTAAGAAAAGGGAGAGGAGAGAAAAGAGGAGTAAGCAACAGCTCTAAACATTGAGGTATTAGCTATAAAGCTGACTTATGATGGCAGTGGAAATTTCCCTATGCTTCAGTCCTTGGGGGGAGCAGCATTTAGGGGGTAAGAATACTTCTCTAATTATGCCCATCACTGTTTGGTCTCTTCTTTGAGCCATGAGCAAAAGCACCAATACTCTTTTGGAGTAAGACGGACCTTGAGACTAATTTCTCATCGACCTCTAAATAACCTATCAGTAGTAACTTTCTTCTGGTTTACCTGAGTTGGATTAGGACTGACAAGGTGGCGGTAGGACGTTTTGCTGGAAATCTGGCTCCCATGAAGTCAGTTTGCCAGTACATTGTCAAAAAGTTTTACCGAGTTGTTTTTTATCTTAATCTTTGTGCAGCGTTCATTTGCATAATTCATTCCTTACTGTAAATTTTATTCCACAGCAACTGCATTGCTTTTTTAACTGCAAGCCTAAGAATTATGCTTTGCCATTTTGCTTTTTTTCTGTGCATATCCCTATTTATAGATAGGGACGGGTCCAACTGCCCACCTTCTGATAAGTAAAGAGTAAAACAGTTGAATTCTATCATCAGACCTGTCAGAGTCAGTCTAAGAGAACATATTATTTTTAGTCCTACTTACTTTTTGGATAAAAGCTGCTTCAAGGGAAAAAGATCAACATATAACTGAAATTAAGCCCTTCACAATCCCTACTCTGCTGGGTAATTCATAAATTAATGGATCATGAAAAGACCTTAAAAGAGTGTTACCCATCAGAAATAATACCTTTGGATGTGCAGTGCCTGTATCCCAGAAAACCTTGTGTCGAATTTGCCTATCTAGGAGCCTGGAATCCTTTCGAGAAAGGATGAAAGAGCCATAAAATAAGTTTATGTTGCTCAGTGCCCAAATGTTATAAATGACTAACACAATCTGAGAAAAACAGTAAATCTAATCTTTTGCAACATGTATATTTAACAGACATAAAATCTACTTCTGAGTTTGTTGATACTAGACTTTTGTTTTAGATGCTGCATGCCATATATCTGCATTACTTAGACCTTTGAGTAAAGCTAATTTTTCTTCCTAGAACCAAGTGTATAATTTCCGAGGTGACAAGAAATCTCCTGCCGAAATTGTAGAATAATAGAATCAAGCAAATGCTTGCTATTCAAAATAGGTTTACCACCACAGTATCTGAAAACCTTATCGTAAGGGTAATAAGCAAAGCATGACTACTCATCTGTCTTTTTGGGGTTTTTTTCATCCACTCTGCAGGGGAAGAAATGTGCATATTAGAGTAACTTGGGTTTGTTTTGATGAGTTTTTTCCAATAACTTATCTTGTGATATGCAAATGTATATGTAAATGAAGAAATATGCTTTGCATTTGGGATAAAAGGGGGTCAAGCACTTTTCTGATTTGTATTAGATCTTCAGGACTGCTCCTCAGGAAAGCCCTAAAACTCTTCTCCCCGCAGTGAGTTATAATTTTACTGTGTAGCCTTCATTGTGTGACTGTTGACCATGGTCTTTTCTCTGGAAATTTATCAGTCTTGGTCGCAGGCCATGAAGTGCCTTACAGAGCGAGACTTGGCACATTCATCAGTCTGCGGGGAGCTGGGGCAGAAATCCGAAACCCAGTGGGTTGCTCTTGCGGTACCTTCTCTTGTGGAGGAAAGGATCTGCTGTGCTCCAGGATCGCCGAGGTGCTGCAAGATCTCTTGCCCAGGGTATGTCCTGTTACTGGGGTCAAGGTGAACGCTGACATGAATAACCGTGGTCTGGTCGTCATCTGTCGGCCTGGCAGGGAGTCTTGGGCACCACCGGCGTCAGGATGGGTGTTGCCATGCAAGAGCTTCCCAGCTCAGAGGAATGCAGGAGTGCTCCTGGAGCATCGACTGAGCTGGCAAATTGCTCCACCATAGACTTTCTGTTTGCTTACGCTTCATCTCATGTAGAAATTGCGTTGACTGCAAAAAAAGAAAAGTGCATTCTGTTTTAATAGGACCGAAATCATAAACTCTAAATGAAGGTTTTGAAAACGTAAACTTGTGCCATTAAGCTGCTTCTACATGGCTTTTGTGTTCTTGCTGAATTATTTTCAGAATTAATTTTGAAAATATTTTTCTTCCTTTTAGGTTTTGCAAATAGAGTGCTATGAGATTGCAACGTGGCTGTCTTCTTATCCACATGCACATGGGATCCAAATCAGGGAAGGAAACACAGGCTGCAGTGATTTCATGGCACAGATGCAACCCTCCTTCCCTCCCCGCCCCGGGTACAACTGATGCGGTTGAACAACACTGGGTATCACGGTGCTAGTGGCAGGATCACTTTTGACCTCACTGCTCCCCAAGATGTGACCTTCTATGCCGATGCTGTTTAGTAGAAGCTGCCTCTACATTTTGGCATCGACTACCAGTTGGTTTGACCTCAGCAGCCCTAGCTTGCCGGCAGCTGACTGCAGAAGCTCTTTTTCCCTCCCTATATAAAATACGTTCAATCACAGGTCTTTTAATTTGAGAAATAGAAGCACCACAGTTTTGAAGCTTTCGTTTCCTTCACCAAGCCTGAAATAATTTGAGTTAGTTGATTGCCAGGACAAAGTTAGATCCCTGTCTGCTATAATGAGTTTTAGGAGAGGACCTGTGATGTGTACTCCTCCTGAAAATAGGGTGGCTTCATTTCATTAGTATGAACTTTGCCATGTGCTGTGGAAACAGTGAACTGTGGGCTACTTGTTCCAAGAACTGTATTTTTATGGCACAGGTGCTGAGAGCACCAGATTGTTGCACTTATGTCGTTTATAAATCCAAATAGATAACACCTAAGTGCTCTGTTTATTATGTGTATATGTAAAGATCTTGTGTGTTGGTATTAAGTAGATGTAACTTGCACCAAGGTAAGTTTCAAAACAGGAAGTCGTGTCTGAATGCATATTCTACAACATCATTTTTAGTTTGTAATTATTGCCTAACACATTTAATACTTCTGTGCCCTTCAACTCTGTAACACTGTCTCATGGGAAGTAAATGATTAATTCGCTTACTTCATCCCAAAAGGCAAAGTTATTTTTGTCATTCCTTAATTGTACACTTGCATATTAAATAGAAAAAAATACTGTACTTTTCTGCCTATTCTATACAGTGTCGTGCAGAGCATAAGACACACTCACAAATCTGGAATCTCAGTCAAAATACTTCACAAGTTGTTTCTTACCTTGCATAAAACCTTCCCACAGCCACATGAAGATTTCACTCGTGAAAAACTCCAGCAGCCGTATGGCAGATCACTCCAAACTAACAGATAATCCAGTAAACTTTCGCTTCACAGCAACACAAAGTTTACCTCCACAAGTAAGGTCAGTATCCTCTGAAGGAAGGGAGGAGTGTGCTGGCTTGCTTTTTGAGCAGCCTAGCACTGGTATGAGCTGGCTCCTGGAGCTGCCTGGCTCTGTGAAGACTCTGTCTAAACTCTGAAGATGAACATACTTTTATTTTGTAGGAGCTGGTTATACACTTTCAGCAGAACCTTTTCTTTCAGCCACTCGGCATGCGTGGCTGTGACACGGATTCTTGAACTGCAAGGAATAGGCAATGGTAGTATTTGATGACCTTTCCCACTCGTCTCATCAGCTAGCAGTGCTGTGCAGATTTACTGCCACATATTGATCATGGTGTAGCCAGAAGCCTTTTTACATCTACAGAACTGTAGGATGTTATATCCCTATCCAGGGCGTTATCATCCCAGCTTTCTTGCTAGTGATGTTTTTGAACCTTCAGTACAAGGCTGGGACTTATAAATATAGTTAGGGTTTTATTTCACCTGTTGACCATCTGTAATGTATACAGTACACACTGAAGTCATTCAGGCAAAATACAAAATGACTGAAGCTTCTGTCAAAATCCAAAGTGGAAATGAAAATTTGGGGTGTTACACATCCAAGCTTCCCCTGTTTCTCAGTTTTTGGTACTTCGTGTACTTGGCAGCTATTGGAAGGGTCAGAAAGAGCAAAAACTAGAATCCATGGGGGCATTTCAGTTTCAATTATCATCTGCCCAACACTGGAAATCTCAAAACAACCTCAATCGATCTCAAAACAACCTCTCAACCTGAGAGGAAATGGCTGAGAACTTTGTATGAGTTTAAATATACTCTAGTGATGGTATTGTAATTTGGAGGATGGCCAAAGTGATACAGGAGAACAGGAAGCACTGACTGATGAGAGAAGAGTCGAATAAATAATGCATGTTATATGTGCTTGAGTGGTGATAGTGTTTTATGAGCCCACCACAGGAGCAGTGGTTAGCTGGGTGGGCCAGGAGCCGCCTAAGAACAAATAAGGTATCTGGGGCAAATTGAAGTCAAGAAGTTTCTCACATTTACCCACTAAACCAATCTAAATGAACTCCCAGCAACGAAAAAGTTAATCAAAATATTACAACAGTGAGTTTCAGGTTGACTTGATAAAGACATTTCTGGCAAACAAGGTAGTGGCAGAAATCATTTAATGTATCTCCACACCCTGGTGTTTGAACAGAAGAGGACAGGACTCTTGGGGTGAGGCACTATGACAGATTGTTCCCCTGCAAAAAGTCTCCCCAAAATAAGATTTTAGCCTTGGACGGGGGTGTTGTCCTTAGTCCTCACCCCAATGCAGCAAGCCATGTGTCCCTTCTTCAGGTGACAGACAGGTGTCTAGCAGGCAATCCCACTGTGTGAAAAAAATGGGAGGTGTTTGCTTTTGCTAATTTGTCTGGTTATCAAGCTCAGTTATTACCCACCAGTGGGTCCCAGAGCAAGGAGCGAATTCTTTGCCAAGGTTTACTGGTCCTCATGCCAACCTCTCTCCAGTGATACACTATTAAAAGTGCAAATCATAAATCTATCAGAGCAGGGACTATAACATGTACTAGAAATGTGACAATTCACACTTCATAATTAAATTGACAGAGAGATTAAAGAAGGGTTGCTTTTATAAAATGAAAATTAGTGCAGCGTGGTAAGAGGTAATCTGCCTTTACTAGAAATAAAAGACCTGAGACACTAATTCTTATATTTGTATTGGATAAGATCCTATCCAATGCTTATGATGTAATATGTGAACGTTGGATGGGAATAAGATGATTTACATTTATTGTATACTATGTAATGTAATGATCATCTAAAAAATCTTTCCCTTGTTGTGATTTAGAAGTAGATCATATCATGCCAGGGAAAATACGGAAATAACAGATTTTGTGAACACCGGGTGGGTGCATATATATTATCTTATAATGCTTACAGCTTATGAGGAGGTACAAGAGGAGCTATTTATTCTCAAGATGACTTTAAAGTATTAATTTTTTTGAAAGCTAAAACTGGTACTTCCAAAGAATTTAAATTAGAAAGTTAAAAGTTTTCTAAAATGACCACCAATCCTTTTGGGGCTTCTTTTTTAGCTAGTTATGCATACTTACATGAGAGTAGAACTTGTTAAAAAATTGTTAAAACTATGTATGTTTTGGATGGTAAATAATTTCTAACAGCCCCTATAAACCATAGTATTTACATTCCCGATCCCTATATATTTGTTCACACCTCTGACTACATTAAAAACAAAAACCACAAAAGAAAACAAAGGAGCCACAGTGGCAAAGTATTACCTATATCTGTAGATACACGCCATAAACTTTTTATAGAAAATTAGTGCATTTTTTCCCTAATGCTTGTAATTTTCACACTTTGTTTTTCTAACTCAGAGTGCTTCAGATCAGGATCTTGGTATCTGATGGTGGAACAGCTCCATGAATAGAGATTGTAAGCAATGCTTCCTAGACTAGTCGAGAGCCTGTGGGGCAGAACGCTCATTTCGGTAATGAGGTCTTAAATAGGAGTCTCCAACATCAGAGTCTTCATCACTGTGCTACTTGCTATTAAATCTTTGTGGTCTGTTTGGTGTTTTCCTGAACGTATTAAATCTTTTCTCACCAAGACACCAAGATTTTCTCAAGAACTAGTATGGTCTGGATGATATGATTCATTTGACAGCATTTCCAGATTTCTTAAAAAAAAAAAAAAAAAAAAAAAGAAAACCCAATTAACTTTGGGCTATTTCAGTACTATACCACACATTGCCATTCTAAATATGTTTGATAGACTGTAAGTATGTACGTGTCCCATGTTCCATCATAATTCTATTACCCAGTTAAAAACTGTGCTTCAAAAAGCATGAAATAGGCTTAAAATGGATGTAAAAATGAAAAAAGTTAAGTCCTTTTCATCTGTTTACTGTTCTTCTTGACCATGCAATTGTATCACATTTTTAAGCTTTAACTTTTACACCCGTTATAGTTTGAAATTTACTTGACTTTTATTAATGAAAGGTGGGATTTTCTTCTGTTCCCTTGTCTCTAGGAATTGTGGCTCTAAGATAGCATGATGACTCATTAGAATATTAAAAGAAATAGCGATATTGCTCAAAGGAAAGTGGTACCCAATGATGCACAGAGGTCTCTTGATGCTACACTGTCATGGTATCATTGGTGGGAAATTCTTCAGTGAAATAAATTCAAATGAGTATTTCTTAATAAAACACAATTTTGATTTTTTTTAAATACTTATTTTTATTGCTGAACTTGAAGTTTTGACTGTGTTGCAAATTTTGATGTCACCAGTTTAATGTAGATAAACATAAGTGATACCCAGGAAAAAAGCAATCTTAACTCTCCATGTAGAGTGATGGGCTCTGAATTGAACGTTACCACAAAGGAATGAGATCTTGGAATTATAATGAATAGTTTGTATGAAAGCATCAGTTTAATGCTCAGTAGCAATATAAATGTAAATTGAATGTTAGGAATTATTAGAAAAGAAATAGAGAACAAAAGAGACTGCATAAATCCCCACAGAGTTCGTGTCCCCTCTTAAAAAGGGCAGTGGAGAACTGGAGAAAGTTCCAAGAAAGGAAATAAGAAAAGTATGGAAAACACAAAGAGTGACTTGTAAGACTCTAATTTTGAGGAAAAAGAATAGAGAGTCTGTTTGTTCCTTACCTCTTTCCGACAAGATCTAGGTGTCTGTGAGCCCAGCACGTAAGCAGTTCAAAACTACCACAACTACCACAAGTGGTTTTCCTTATGCAGTGTGTATTCAGGTGTGGAACTTGCTGGTGCACGTTATGAATGCTGAGAGTTAGCACGTGCTGAAAAACACCAAAAAATCTGTGGAAGAAGATCCCACTGGGGAAAACTAAATACAAAGACATTACTGCTGGCGCAGGAGATCCCAAAGACATCTTCTGGGAAGACCATCACTATATGTTTTCCTACTCTTCCCTAAGCATCTGCTGTTGATTACTGTTGGAGACAGGCTCCTGCACCAGGTAGACCTTTGGTCTGACCATGACCATGCCTACAATATGTAGCAGCACCGGAAGAATTTGTCAGTGGAAGAGCTAGGCTGTTTAGATAGTTTTACTGAGAACAGATGATGCTTCTTGAATTTGGAGAGTTTGTGACTGTAGGATAAGCTTATCCATTCAGAAGTTGGTGCTTGATATGAACTAAATCTAAAGAACTGAGGATGAGCAAGGGATGAAAGGAAGAATCCAGGCATCTTAGGGCTATTGCTGCAGGCTGGCTGAACAGAAAACAAACTGGGGGCACGGGCAAGAAAATGACACGAGTAAACCTCTCTGAGATAGATAACTGCTGGCTTCAAACTCTCGTGTAGCCTGCGGTGAACAGACACGATTTTAGCCCCCTGCTCTGAACTTGATAATCAGGAGCCTTTGAGAAAGGGCATAAAGAGTAATGTCTACACCACTGTGGTTTGATATGAAACGTAAACAAATCATGTCTTTGACTTGCCAGCTGATAAAGCTGATATAGATAGAAGCTTGTTTCTCACAGCATTCTCTTTTGCTGGGTGAGAAAGGCCGAGAGCTGGGACGTAGCCGAACTGCAGAGCCTGGAGGCCAGTGAATGTGCCCGAGCCTGCTATTTATCAGCGTGGGTGTAAACAGGGTGTCTTTTCGGTGTCTTTTGAGCCCCTTTTACACAGCTGACCTGAATGGGGAAAAGTGTAACTATAGACTTGCTTATTTTGCAGAAAAGCAATAAACCGTGATTCTGGATTGTATTAGAGCAGCCCAAAAAGCTTCCGGTGCCCTGCCCTGGCAGCCCTATAGACTTCATGTCTGAACTTAGATCACATATGTCCAAACTTATATCACATTATACATATAACATATATAACACATATAACATATATAACATATATAACTACACAGGAACTTGTTCATTTCAAGTAAACCCCTGGGCTGCTGGGCACAATTATATCAGCATTTGTCTGAGTTCAACATTTATGTTCCTTAAGAAATGCCAACACTTAATTTTTGTTTTTTTCTCAAATTTAAACAAAAACCTGAAATTTCAAAATCTACTGAGAAGTGACATTTGGGAATTGCTTTACTTGAAGTCATCAAAAGAACTGTTATCAAAGACTTCACTGAAATCAAACCAGTTTGTTTTGGCTATATTATTCTGTTTTTCAAGTGATAACATATTTGAAACATTAACTTTTCTAGTATATAATGACTGAAGCGATGAAGTCCAAATGAAATTATTTGACCTTTTAGAAGTAAAAACAAATCATTTTCTTTAATTTTTTTTATGAACTCAATACATTTCTACAGATCGTTGAGTCAGCACTTGCTAATAAAAAGCAGTTCTTCTGGAACTGCTTCAAACAGTCCTTGCAGGATATAAGACATTTAAAATTCCAGCATGTAGATAAAAGCTCTCCTCCTAAAAAAAAACCCTTTTACTCTAAAAAGCGAAATTACACAAACCAAACAAGTGTTTATGTTTTGTGCCTGCATATCACACATGAGCGCTTGTGAATATAGTCTAACACATTTGACAGTTCTGCTGGTCTGACTTAGTACTTAATTCTGCTTCCCCCACCCCACCCCCCAAATTTTTGCACAATATCTGCTTTCATCCTTACTTATTAGTGCTGGCTATAATCTGTGTTATATTCCATCCCATACAGCAGTGTTTATAGGAGCATTTTGAAGTTAAAATGATTTTCCAGCATTGATTTTATACTCTGCTTTCTTATAATAACTCTTTCATCTTTGTTTTTAAACGCTATTTTGAAAACCACAAATACTCCAGACTTCATACCTTGCTCGCAAAAGGAACAAAGGCTGAACGCTGTTTAGCTCCAAGTGTCAATCAGGACATAACAAGTTAAATAGCAGCCAACACATTGGCAGATGAGTAACACAGAGTGGTTACTAAGCAGTGCCGAGTGCTGTTTGTCCTAGTCTACCTCAGCAGCTTAATGTGTTTACTTATTCATCTGCATCTGTTAGGGTGTAGCCATTGTCAGTAATGGGTAATTTTCCCAGTAGAGACAAGGTTTTGGGGCTCGTCTTACAAACCCCTCCAGACCCGGAGGATATTACTGTGATTAAACTAATTGATTTCAATAGGTGCTAATCATGCAGGCTCTGGCAATGCACGGTGATGAAAAACTTCAGCGTGCCGTGTCCTTTAGACAACAAATGCTTATTGCACTTCACCCAAATTCTCATATCAATATGAGATTTTTTTTCCATCCTGATTGGGATATGTACTTGGCTTTTCTGTAGCTGTACCCCACGCTGAGCGGATTCACTTTATCAGCCTCAATTTCCTCCTAGGAAATAGCCTGTGGATAACTCAAGTTCTCAGCACTGTAAGGAGATGTTACTATTTAACACCTATTACAGGATCTGATTAAGCAAATGGAAATTACCCGACAAGTTGCCCCACATGTCTGCTTAAACGCTTACTCCAGTGGTAGTATTTACGGTGCCCTAACTGGTAGAGCTGGCTATGGAGATGGCAGCTTGCTGTTACATGGCTGAGGTTTTGTTGAGGTTGGTTTAAAGGTAGAAAGACTCACTCTTTCCCTCCTTGTGCCACCAGCAAGGAGCAGGTGAGTGAAAGATGTGAAGGGAAGCACTGTGGTGGGACTGGTAAGGAACCAGGGATCCCAGCAGCCTGGAAAGGAAGGGGCATGGGGAGTGGGGCAGGACAGAAACCCAGCCCACTTGCTCCATGTGCCAGCCTACACCCTCCTGCCCCGTCCTCACCCTGGAGTTTTGTTGCCTCTGGAAGACATTGTGAACATGCCCAGGACCATCTCATGAGATGTCCTCCTTTCCCATCTTCTGTGCAAACAAACCACTTGCAGCCTGTCAGCCTGGCTCCTGTGTCATATATGTTGAATGTAAGTTTTAAATAAATGACTTAGCCTGAGTTGGGGATTGCACCTGGGTGTGTGTGAGGGAAGAGGTCCCCCAGAGATGCTTTATCTTAAGAAAATGCTCAAGAGCATAGTGTAGCATTGCTGCTCCGTCTCATTTGGAATAGCTTTTATTTCACCATAGCTTTCATTTCAGTCTGTGTTGGCAGATGAGGGATGCAATAAGCCTGATTAAATTTCCATGATTTATGTATCTGCAGCACATCGAGTCCATAATTAAGACAATGGGGGACAGAGGCTCCGGCTGTGTTGTACAGAGACCTTCACGTGTCAGACAAGAGAGAGATATGTAAGTGAGAGAATACAAGTTAAAGCTGAGACGGTATTGATCAGCATGTTGGGCGGTAGCCTCTGTATTTTAGTACCTTCTTACATCTTTTGTAGCCACATTGGAAAAGGAGAGGATTAAGGTGGGCTCTCCAGTAACTTAAACTCAATTACTTTACTGAATTACAGAGCGATGTTAAAAAAGAGACTGTTGGGAGAAAGATGGTTGAAATAAGGGTACCCGTGGTGGAGGCTGGTATCGTGAAGCTGGAAAAATGAGAATGGGGCTGTGGTGACGACCTACTGGCATGTCCATGGAAAACTGGAGGGGGAACTAGGAAGATCCTCTGACTGACCCAGTTAGGGGAGAGGAAGCAGAAAATGACCAAGCCAGGTAAGTGAGGGCAAGATTGCAAGACAAAGAAGGGAGTTAATTGTCTTGAATGCAGCTGACAGATCATGGAGGATGGGGAAATAGCAATGTTCAGTTTTGGCTGAAGACGGTTCTGGAGAGAATAATTTGAGAATGGTGAGAGCAGGAAGCTCATCCTTTGCATATAACAGATGCATACCAGATTGCAAGTAAAATATATGAATATCTATAAGGTGGATTTGTATACAATGCATGTGCTGTAGACACACTCTATAACTTTGGAATAAGTCAAAGAAAGAATGTAGGAATGTACAGGTTAGGTACCTACAACAGAACAATGTGAAGACAAGTCTACAAAGTAGCTGTACACTGTCTGAGTGTAATTGAAGCCACCCAAGCAGCAAGTGACTCAGTCCCAGTCCCACAGTAGGGGACACCTTAGTTTCCACCCCATTTGCAGAGGGTGGCCGTGGCTTTCACATCAGAAATCCCAGACTCCTTGTCTCCATTAGCAGTCTTAACTGTGAGACTGAAGTGTGATCCTGTCCCTGTCTGACAGTGAGACCCATGCCAATGGGAAATAAATGGAGAAACCAGACAGAGATATAAAAATTAAGTTAAAATAGTTTAAGATGAATACTTCTCTTCAGCAGTGGAGGAGAAGCTTGAAAAGACTGGCCACCAGCATGCTGAGATACGGGAGGATTTCCTCTGGGTTTTAGGAAGGGGAAGATCTCCAAAGTGGTGATGAGCTGTTGGGTAAGGAAAAGCACAGTACGGCTTTTTCCCCCCCCTGCTATTTTGTGAACTGGGGTGCACATCTTGGGGTACAAATATACGGGCAGTTTGACCATGATGGACTCCTGGGCTGGAGCAGAGCATGGCTGCTTTTCACCTTTTGGGGGTGACTGGTCCTGTTGGGTTTTGCGTGCCGGGCAGGCTTCTCCCGCAGGGTGCGGGGAAGGCACATCCTTCCCTCATGGCTGGGCCCGTGGTACCATGTGTGCTATGCAGCCCTAAAGGTCAGATGGCCTCACTTGTTGGCACAGCATGAGCCATCCTAGGCGCCGGCACGTCTGCAGAAGGAAACGGGCATCAGTGACATTGTCGTGGCGAGGTATGGGCCCCCAAGTGCCTCCTGCGACACGAACGCCTTTCGTGCCGATGCTCAGTAACCCCAGCTCAGATGTCCCTGGTGCATCTATGATGACAGCAGGATCCTAGATTAGTACAATCACTTCGGGCTTTGCTGTCTTGGGGTGTTTCTCCCCTCTGCCCCAGGCAGGCAGGTAGCAGGAGCTGGGAACCCCACTGCTGTCGGTGTCCTGTCCCCCCGGCCTCCCTCTGCCCCTGCTGGAGGAAGGGGGGTGAGCCTGGCACACTTTTAGGGTGCTGAGGGTCACGAGCATCTTTTTGCAGGACTTTGGGAGGCACTGCTGGAAACCAGGTAGTGATGCGGGTGATGACAGGGCAGCGGGGACATGCCACCTCCACCAGCTCCTCAAGGCAGGGCTGTCTGGCAGCTGAGCCCTCCCTGCTCACCATGCCTTACAGGGGACATCGGATGCAGCAGGGAGGTCGTGGCCATTTTTCCCTCCTGTTGAGCAGAGCCCGGTAACAGCGATGAGTTGCTCTCCCACTGCCCGGCTGTGAGCTGGCTGGACGCCCTTCTATGTAGCACGGCGTTCCTTATTCATGACCATCTTCTTACCTCCACACCTGTTTGATATTACATATTCAGTTTGGAAATACTGTCCTTTTTTGTCCCCTTTTACACCATCTGTTGACACAATCGTGTGTATGTGTGTGTGTCTGGGTAAGATCCAGCTGGCACACGCAGGAGGTGAACGCATTCGCATCTCCCGAAATTGCTGATTCAGGGAGGGGAGGCGGTGGAGGGCTGGTGGGGGATGGGGGGACACGACGATGGACGGCTACGAGGAGGGGGACTGAAAGAGCCCCGCACCCCGATAGCGCCGCAGCTGAGACGCCTCTCCTTGCCCTCGGTGATGGTGCCAGGCGTTATCAATGCACAGCCATCCTTTCAGCCCCTCGCCTGCCCTCCCCGCCGCCCCGACGTGCCTGTTGTGATGGGGGGAACAATGGCAGAGGCAGAGTGCCCGGCACAAAGACAACAGCTGCACTCCCGGGTCGGGGTTTGCAGCCTCCCCGCACAATGGCCGTGTGTAACCCCATCCCACCGCCCGCCTCGGAATAATTTATTTATAGATGCAATATCTCTTTCTCTGGCCTATTTAAGAATGCCCTTTCATAAATGCATGGAAATTGAAATTATTCTCTGCTTCTCCCCCCCCCCGGAAAGATTAAGGTATCTGTTCTGTGCAGATAAATAGTGTAATTTTGGAGGGGAAGAGCGAGAAAAGCAGTTGGAATATATGTAATAAAAGACACGGAGAACTTGATTCATTGTGATGCGTGCATTTGTTTTTTTTAATTAAATATATTTCATTATTAGTGTCTTTGTAATAACGGGCACTTGTTTAAAAATAGGAAAGAAATATTGAAGTAGGGGGAAAAAAAAAAAAAAGCCCTCCTAGGCACTGAATGCCAGCCTCTCCTCGGCGAGAGACGACTGGTTGCCTCTTTGGTAATAAAACCTCTTTCACCCGAACAAACTGTAAGCATGAGCATCTGCTCAGCATGGAGAATTTTCTACCATCCAGGAGACCGTGAGTCATCTCTCACATGAAAATATGGTCAGTTCAGCCCACTGCTCACTTCTCTTAAATACAGCGTGTGCAGCTCATATATTATCTGAATGTGTCCTTTAACACAAGATCAGAAATAAGGACGATCACCAAGCTCCCTAAAAAGAACTAAAATCAGTAAAAATATTTCTTCTAATAACTTCTTAATGCCAGCAGTTTCAATACCCCCATCACTAGCTCTTTAGTTAAAATTAATTTAGGGTTTTTTTACTTTCACTGCAACTAAGTTTAATTTTGTTTGTCTAAATCCTGCTCTCTGCATGCAGACAACTAGTAGCTTGTTGACAGCACTCTCCTGTGTTAAACCAGTTGGTTTAGGGATCGTGAAGCAGGAGCGCTTCACCCATGCACATTTTGTGTTCTTGCGAACGTGTCTGCGTAAGGGAAGCATGACAAGACCATCTCCAAATAGGAAAAAGCTTTGGTGCTGCTAAACACCCTCCAAACGCCTCCGTCAGATTTAACAACCAACTGAAAAGCTCCTGTAAGCCCACGGGATGTGAAACACGCTTTATCAGTCACTCTGGAGTAAAAAGGAAATTTTTTTCTTTTTTTTTTAATTAGCAAACACCATATATAACGTTATCAGCAGTTCTGTACAAAGTGTGCTGGAAAAATGCACGGCCTCTTTATATTGTCCCCTCTTCCATCTCCTGCAGTCCACAGGAAAAGCCTCATGACTGGCAGCTGGTTGACTGCCCTATTATCTGAGCCTGCGTCCAGTCTGGCTAATTACAGTCACTGATTACTAAACACTGAGCAGCACTGTCACCTGCCTTAGCCTGACAGGATTATACCATCTGTGCCACATGGCCAGGGTATGGAAAGCTGGTGAAAGGTCACAAAAAGGGGCAAATAGCCCTTAATGGGAGGTAAATGTGTGTTTACAGACGTGACAGCTGACTGTCATTAGGGTATATATACGTATTCACAGCTGAAGATACTTCCCAAGGAAAAATAAGGGATATAGGAAGTATGACTTTGTCAGACAGTTGGGGTTTTTTTCTACACCAAAAATAGGTGTCATTCACTGGAAAGAGACTAAATATGCTCCTGTCACACACACTGGAGTAACACAAGACCAGACTTTTTCCCTCCTTACCTCCTCAGATCTTGTCAGCGCAGTGGCACTTTAACAAAAATGTTTGTTAGAACTGCTCTAGTGAAGGTGGTGCAGACCTTTGTGCAGGCAGAGCTGTCTCCTTTAGAGGAACTGGATGGATCTGTTTGGTTTGGGCTTGCAAAGGTACCGCAATGAACTCAACTCAGGAAGCTGAGGACCGGTCCTGTTCTCCAGAGCAGGTAGCAGTGCAGGACCCATAAGCTGAGGGTCCCCCTTCTCCAATATCCCGCTCTGGAGCAGGTCATGCCTCCCTCTACCTGCAGTGCCAGCAGTAACACCATTCCTTCCTATGCCTCTTCTCTCATCAACTCCCACGCGCTTGTACCTGCCCTCTGCTCCACCCAAGCCTCTCCTATGGCTGCTACTTTTCATCCCCGGCATACTAGCAAAAGCCTTCTCTTCTCTTTTCCCAAATACATGGAATCATAGAATGGTTTAGGGTTGGAAGGGACCTTACAGATCATTTAGTTCCACCTCCCCTGCCATGGGCAGGGGCACCTCCCACTAGACCAGGTTGCTCAAAGCCCCATCCAGCCTGGCCATCATCAAGGTAATGTCAATCATCAGCCTTTGACATTATTTTTTTTAAGATCCCACATGGTAGCACAGCCCTTTTAATGGAAAGCATCGTGTGTTTCCCATTGTCTGCTTTATTTCCCCATGTATTTAAGTTTTGGCTCTCCAAAAGGGATTTTGCAACTTCTTCTATGTGTCTGGGCTGAGCTCTGCTAAGGTCAGAGAGGCGTAGCATTTATTCACTGTCTTGTTGGATCATCCCAGCTCAAATCTAATCCATCCTACTCCTTGGAGGGTTATTGAAGTTATGCTGAAATCACAGTAATTTGTTGTCTTTGGAAGTTCCTAGTGCTTACAACAGTCTCTGGATCCTTTTGTAGGCAATATATACCCAAGAGCATCCATAGAGTGGCCCAACTCTGACAGTACGCATCCCTGGGGCCCCTTGGCATGACTTAGGGCACTTATGCAGTCCCCTCCCCACTTGCTGCCCTATGCATGGATTATTCAAAGCCTCCAGGACATAAACTTGGGTATACAGCTCTCATTGACAATTAAGAAGGCCTGAGCTGTCACCCCAGGAGCTGGCATGCCACTTGGTCCTCCTGGGAGGAGACCTGCATCCTCCTGTTTGTGTGGAAGACCACAGATGGCACCACAATGTTGCCAGGGTCTTCTGCCATGGGTCCCTGAATGGGTTTGTGGCCAATGAGATTTCACTGCAACTGCCAGTCAGCTGTGTATTAAAGTTAATAGATTGAAGGAAGCTCAAAGCAAGTAAAACTGCCTGGCACGACATGTCCGCAAGATGGTAGTGGTAAGAGGCAGCCATGGGGCCTCTTCCCTTCTGTGCATGTCCAGGGATGCTCATCGGAGAGGATGGTGACACTGTCTGGCATGGTCACAGGGTTGTTGGTCTCCTTTCATCAGCCACACAGTGGAGACCACCACCACCACCTGCTAGGGCCACTCCACCAGGCTCAGGTCGTGGTCTGGTGGCAGCGGTGGTTTCTGAGTAGGTCCCCAAATCGTGCTTCCCTCTGCGTGGTTCTGCCATTGACCCCTGGGTAGGGAGCATCCTCTTCCTCCCCATATACTGGGTGAAATATGCAGAGTTTTCAGCCAGAAACGCAAGCAGTCTGTGCAACTAGGGGATAATTTATTTCAGCTAAGTCATGGTGTTGCACACTCACTACCTTGCTTTTATTCTCCTTCCTTGAATTTCTTGTCTAAACTTTCTCTTTTGCTGTCAAACATGTATTATGTTTCTCTAGTTGTGTTCAATTTTTCTGGTCATTATTTACCAGGTATTTTAGTATGTGAATGTAAGATAGATGTTTTACTCAAAAAAAGATGACTATAAATAGCCTTGCATACATCAAATCACAGTTTAAAGAAAAACACATGAATCCCCCAAAGGTGCATATATGTCATAGCTGAAGCGGTCTTAATTTTAGTGATGAGTGTAATCTTCTCAGAAGTGAAAACATAATTTATTTCATGTCAAATAGGTGACCAACATTTGACAGCCACTGAGTACAGGAATTTTTCAAAAGGTATGAAATCAAGGTGTCTAATATTCTGCGCTCTCATATCTGACCTGTGTGCTTTCCTAACAGTTGCTCTGATTTTATTTTTTTTTTCTGTTGGCTTCTTTAAAATTGATCTCAGGAGCAGGCACGTTCAAAAAGCTACTTCATATACACATATGTGTGTATATATATATGTTTGCTAGTCTGCCAATGAAGTCAGCCAGTGATGTGGTGAGGGCAGCATCACCATCACAGAGCGGGGCTGGGATACTGGCGCAGAGCAACGCTGTGATGATCCAGAGGAATGGGAGGAGAGGAACAATGGGAAACTCAGTGGTACAAAGCACATGCAATTTTTCAACCGATGCTGGAAACCAAAGAGGAACAAAACTGGGATGCGCTCTGCAGTGATGGGGGGTGTACTGCTGTGATGCAGCTGTGGCAATCCTCGACTGATCCTGACACACACCATTTCCAGGACAGACAGAGAAGCATTTGTAACTCCTTTAGTTACCACCAGTTACCGTTTCACCGCTCGAGCCTCCTCTGGGTGAAGGCACCCAGGCCTGGTGCTGCGTACGAGCCCGGCCCGCCATGTTCAGAGCAGATAAGCACCAGCTGGAGCGGGTATGGAAAGCAGTTCCTCGGATGAGCGGGGGACCTGGCAGCTTAATTTGAGAGACACAGCTTAGGGAGTGTAGCTCATTTAGCTCCTCAAGAAAAATGCCGAGAGAGAAAAAAAAAAAAAAGTGATTGCTTGCTCTAAATTTATCAGCGGAGGCAAATGCCAGAGAGGGAGAGGAACTATTTAAGGTGAAGGACAATGTTGGCATAAGAACAAATGAGTGTAATCTGGCTATGAATAAATTTAGGCTGAAAATTAGAAAATGGTTTCTAACTATCAGAGGAGCGAGTTCTCAGCTTTTTAATAGGAACTCAAGAAACCCAATTCCCATCCAGTCCAATTTGATAAGATTATTTAAAAGGTGCCTGTGATAGGAGGGAACTAGTCTATAGCTTAGAAGGTCTTCTCCGTCCATTAGCACTGATGGATGCAGGTTGGCTCAATGGGAATCCTGCTTCGAATATTCGGTATGTGAATACTCTTCATTGTATGAAGAAGTTTCAAAAGTCAGGACTCAAATTATAAAGGGAGCGCCCCAAATTTTTTATTGCTTGGACTTTAATGTCTCTCTCTGCCTCTTCTACCCACCTGTGAAACACAGAGGATAATTCCACCCCTCCTTCCCATTTAATCGCACTGGGGTATTGTGAAAACACCCTCACTGTGGTATTATGAAAATATAATATTTACTGTTTGTGTAGCACTCAGCAGTGCTGTGAGGATGAGTACCAAAGGAGAAAAAGCTGCACTGAAATTAATAATTTTGGCTGCACAGCTAGGTTTGAATTACATGTAGTAAATCATGCCTAGGGCAACACACTGAGTGAGAAGAAAATAAAATATTGAATAGCTGCTCATTAAGTGAACACCATCTATTCCGTGAACTGAATGAGGCAGGGTCCCATGGAAAATACAGTATGTGATTTTGTAATTGAAGATTAGAAAAGGGCTGAATTATGGTTGCACAAGCCTTTCCTTGCGCCTTTCCAGCAACAAGGATCTAGGATTTTTAATTTTTTTTTACGTGCAGCTGACCAATTAGCTATCCGCGTCTGTAGGCAGCCCAGCTCTCTCCTGGTTTGCTACTGGGGTCACCTTGTTTCTGAGCGGCACGGAGGTGGTTGTCCGGCTGAGCAGATTCTGGCACGATTCTTCTCCCAGAAGATGGGAGGGACTGCCTGGGCATATCTGAATAACCACCCGTCCTCCGATCTCGCCAGCCTGCGTGCAGGGCGATGCTCCGGAGCGCGCCGTGTGAATAACCCCCACAGTACTCTGCCCTTGGCACAAGCAGCCGGAGAAGAATGGGAGGGTTGCACTGGCTCGCCCACAATCAGCCTCTCAGAGCCCGGCAGAGAATAGCGTTCTGTCTTGTGGAGAAACTGGAAATTTATTTCATCCCAGCTTGGGGCTAACCCCGCCTCTGGAAAATCTCTATAAATGAAAGTTGGAGGAGTGATTAAAATGTTGACTGTTGAGCTAAGAAGCTTGGGTTGCCTGGGCGAACTGCCCTCCCTGTGACTTTGGAGGTGTAGGTGGCTTTGGGTGTGAAGCTCAGGCTTTGGGTGCGATCGCGGGACCACCCCACAAGAGCAGGTATGGCCCCAGAAGCCCATGCCCATTTCAAACCTTGCTCTTTTCTTGAAAGCAAGAGTTTGGAACCAAACCTGAAGATATCAATGAGGCAGCAAACATTTTGTCAGTATTTTTCAAACTAGTTGCAGAACTATGGGCTATACGCTGGAAGGAGTGTGAAGAGACCAGCATGGTTAACGTGAGTTACAACTGTGCCGGGAAGAGCTGTGGCGAATAGGTGCCTGCAAGAACTCACCCCTGGCCACATCAAAACCTGATACCAATGCCCATAGCTTTATTCTAGCTGGAGTGTTCAGTATGCCACCACCAAATGCTGAGAACACAAAATCTTGCTATTTTAAAAATAGCTTTGATGCAGAGGACAAACTTGTAGCACGATCAGCAAGTTTGAGTCCCTCTTTTTCTCTGCACCTGATTTTTCCCTTAGCTGAGGTCTGATTCCCAGAGTGGGGATGCTCAGCTCTTTCTGAACACTGTGTTTTCGAAGCGGCCACTAGCAAAGCAAGAAAAAGCCTTGGCCAGTTCTGAAAATCTTGACTCAAACTCTTCAAAGGTTATCCAAGAAGCGTATATCTCTCAGCCTTGGAAAACGACAATTATTTATAGGCTCCTCCAGAATACTTGGTAGGATATTTTTTCTGTGAGTTGGTACAAAGGAGTCTGGTGTGACTGTGTGTACTATACAAAGGCAGACACACCCCACATTTAAAATATTCCTGTTTTACTGTAGTCAATCATATTTCCATGTTTGTTTGTCATAGTGTGTATGTCTGTAATTATGTGCTGATGGCACATTCTTGCTAACCGAAAATATTATCAAAAAATACAGAGCTATCTCTAGATGCAGACCTTGTTTTTGACAGCAATGTTTACTATTGAATCACAAACCACAGAAAACAGTGATTTGCACAAGAACGGCTAATGCATAAGAAGTGTGCTGAACACCACTTTTGCTCAGGAAGAGGGAAGGAAGAAAAACATATTTATCTCAGTAGTGGTTAAACGATAGTGCAAACTAGTAATTACGTGTAAATTATGGCCTTGCCCCCTTGCAGTCAGCTCCTCAGTAAACATGACTGCATTTCATTTCCATCCCCTCAGCAATAAACATCATTGTTTTCAAAGCAAGTTCAATGCTTCTCTTCAGATCTTTTTTCAAAGAAAATCTGCATTTTTAGAGATCAAAACCTTAAATGAAATGCTGGGCTTTTTCTGATTTGAGGGATTTTCATAGAAATAGAAAACTGGTGTTAAATATTAGCTTTTATAAATTCTGCTCTCTTTTCTATCACTAAAAGGCATTACATACAAGTTTAAAATTTAGAGGTTTTTTAAAACATACATATTTTTCATTTTCATTTGACATTCTGTAACATTTCCAAAGCTGGAGAAATGCTGAAAAGCTGCAGAAAATAAAGTGATGAGAGAAACCCCTAACTTGGATATCATGTAATATACATGGAAATAAAAGCAAAATACAGGAAGAATGCGGAAGAAAAAGAGAAGGGAAGCCCACAAAATTACATTTTAAGAAACACAGGTTAAGAACACTTTTTTTTTTTTTAAATAATAGAGAATCTCACTGAAGTGGAAGTGACTTAATTAACAGAACTCATTTCAACTTTTG
Organism: Charadrius vociferus; assembly: GCF_000708025.1. NCBI lineage: Eukaryota > Metazoa > Chordata > Aves > Charadriiformes > Charadriidae > Charadrius > Charadrius vociferus. The sequence continues at coordinate 1,144,103 of NW_009648963.1, read as the reverse complement.
GACATTTCTAATTTTTCTGTTTATTTAAACAATATCAGCCAAATAAGAATTGAGGCTCAGCGCTTACATATTATCGTGCATTTCACTGTGACAAACTGTAGCTACACACAATTATCCTGTGCTATCAGTTGCTGAAGTGGTATTCATTATTTCCTACCTTAAGCTGTCCTGTAAATTTGCTCTGCACTGTTAAGCAGATATCAAGTCCCGCCTAGAGATAGAAACACTGCTGATGAGCAAAGGGGATCTTAATCGCTAAGTTTGTTGATGCTTATATTAAACTTCAGAAACATTTTGAATAAAAGACAGAAATCATTCTTCCATGAACAGTCACATTGCATTTCCACAGCGTTTCCCCTCTAACGTTCTCACGAAGCAGAGAGACGTCGTCTCGCTTTCGGTTCCCTGGCTCGGGTTAATGCAGAGCATATTTTGGTGCGGCATTACCTGGAGCTAATCCCCTTGCGTTGGGCAAGCCCAGGAGTGATCGTGGTGCCTCTTGGGGAACCCAGGTAGTCTCGGTGTTTGTACCTGCACCGCAATCTCCTGAGGTTTCTAGTGGCATGTCCTGTGGTGGCTGGAGCAGCTCCTGCCTGACCCACCACGTTAATTCTTCCCAGGAAACTCCTCTGGGATGTCTCCGTGGGCTCGGCGCATGCTGCGGCGGCACGGGGATGTGCCGGAGGGTGCACTGCTGCATTCCCGTGGAGCTACTCCTCGTCCACGTAGGTGATGACTGCAGCTAGGTGCAGTGTGACCCCCTGTCCCACCAGGCAACATGAGTCAACAGCTCCACTGCAGCAGGGCTGGAGGCTTTTGTGGGTAGATGGGATTTAAATAATTGGCAGGGCCAGGAATGAAACCTGACTTAACTTGATTAAAGAGGAATCCTAGCTCGACTCCGCGTGTGTGAAAAGCTGCTCACTGGCGTTTCTCTGCGGGAAACAGAAACGGGTTTCCTCCTATGACCTACCTGGAGTTTGAACACACTTTTCCCCCACTAAGACACACCTTTAAACGCTTTGCAAATATCAGCAAACTCAGTTTCACAATGGGAGTTTCTGCTGGCAGGCAGGCTGCATCATCAATTTTTGGATGAGGAAATTAGGCAGGATTGGTGACTGGCTCCAGGCCACATCCCCGTGTTTGCGTGGCACTGGGAAGCGGTGTAGAGAGATACCAGGGCTAGCACGGATTTATATCAGAACAGGGCTCCACCCTGGCTAATTAGTCTGCTGGGGAGCAAGGTCTATCCGGCAGGGCAGAGAGCTCTGCTAATGCAATCCTGCCTCCAGATGCCTCGTGTGGGAATCCCATGGCTGGTCTGCAAAGCGCTCTGCATCCCCATGGGCCTTTCTCGGGCACCAAGGCCTTCACAAGCAGTGAAATGTACTTTGGGGCTTGAGGATAGCATTTCTGAGGACAAGTTTCCTGCAGTTGGACTCAGAGCTGGGAGCTCAGAGCTCATTTATTTTTATTTCCTCCTTATTTTAAATTGCTTTTTATTTTTATTTTTTTCATTTTTTTTCCTTTTTATTTTTACACCCCCCCCCCTTTTTTTAATTGCACAACAACAAAAAAACGGGGTTAATTAAAAGGACCCAAGCCCTAAAAATACGCTACTGTAGCTCGTGAAATAGTGAAGTCAGGAATTTGCTGTGACTCAGTGGCTGATTGTAAACTACAACGTAGGGAGGGTGGGCCTGACTCAGCAGATGCCGGAGCCTTCAAAGGTATTAGAGCTGTTGCCAAGGTGTTCCACCCTTTTTTTGTCTTTAAATGTGTCTTAAGTATCTTAGTCTTGCATTACATTATACATAAAAAGCATGTACGCTATAGAATTGGCACATTCAGAATACAGAGCACTTAAACATCAGATTTTCCTGAAGGATTACGATTTGATTATATCTGCATGTGCACACCATTTCATCACTGTGCAAGTAGCAAAATCCCTTCCATACAATTAAAAACCCTCAAGCTTTATTAACACAGTAGCTGCAAACATTTCAAAATAGGCACTCTAAAAAAAAACCCCACACAACAAACCCCCAACCTCAATCTTCGTCAAAAAACTATTTACAACCAGAGCACACCCCATGGACCACAATTTCCAGTCCCCCAGCATGCCTCCGGAGCTGACGTATCGCTGTGATTCCTCGGGGAAATGGCCCTTGTGGGACTTCTTCATTGCAAGACGCGGTGCTTTCTAAGGGGCCAAGGCAGTTCCCCACGCCTGCTGCCAACCCGTTTCATAACTTCTGCCTCTGTGTAATCTTTTTAACTGAAAAGATAAAAACATAGGGAGTTGGTCCATACTTAAAAAAAGTTGTGCTGGCATGGCAATGGTATAATTACGACAGCGAAATCCCTACTGTGAGTTCAGTCCTACCATCAAAAGGCCTTTTTGTTGTTGTTATAATGTAATCTGTTCAGTGAACTGGTTTAATTCCTACCAGCAAAACAACTTTTTTTTTTTGCTGGTATAAGCTGTTTCTCTGCTCAGGGTGTTGGCTGTTGCAGGGCTGGTGCTATACCTCCATCGGGTGCTGATGTGCCTGAGGGACGGGCCACCGCTTTCCTCCTCGCAGGTGAGGGCTGAGGCACTTTGCTCACCAAAGGGATCAGGAGGCACGTGATGACTGCCGGGTCAAAAGGGAGTTTCAATCCACCTTTCAGTCTGGCTCATTTGCATAAGCCCTTTATTTTTTTAAGTCTGTGTCTTCACTCTGCAGATTTTTTGGCTAGGACTGAACTGGGCTGCCTGCACACCCCAGCGCCGTTTCTGACATTAAAGGCATTTTTGGATTGATGCTGAGAAAAGCAATGATTTTTTTCACAGGACTGTGAATTAAGTTCTCGGGTTTTAATGTTCCCCCCTCCCATCCCATCATTTTTGCAAGAAAAGTTGTTTTAATCCAGCTGTGGCTTTCTGTATATGTAAATATAATGAATTTCACCTGCCAGTCCATGGTGGCTCGGTGACTGTCAGTGTGAGGTGCCACCAGAGAAATGCTCAAAATCAGGCTTTCATGCTTATGCTGTCTCCACCCCTGGGTCCCTCCCTGCTGTTTTTCTGTGGGGATGGTGCACATTTTTGCACCTGGCAGATCAGGGGTGGGGTTTTAGTTGCCTTTCCCAGTCACACTGTCCCCATCCATCCCCCTGTCCCCTCCTAGGAATGAGAACTGGGAGGTGGGTGGTACACGGGGCAGCGATGGAGCAGGCCACAGGTAATGTTTCCCCGGAACCATCGCTTACCCTATGAGGAAAGGTACAGCCACGCCCATACAGGATTTATGTCTTTTTCATAAATGCATCTGGCGTGTTTGTTTCTACACACATTTCCTCAGTTTTCCTTTTAATCTAATTTCAATATTCTGTGGAATTGATACCAGAAATAATAAAATGCAGCAATAAGCATTATATCCTCTTAGCCAGCACAACCATCGCCGGTTTCTTTTTTTTTTTCCTTGAGAAACAAATGTTTCAACCTGTTTTAGCAAACCTGCTGGCCCTCCCACAGCAGATCACCGGAGCCATTTTCAGGGTATCGTATGCCAAAAAAAGCAGGGACAATCTGGAAGGAACAGGTGTATTGGCTCCTGTTGCTGCTTGAAGAGGTAAACACCTAATTTGCTGCTACCGCAAAGGAGGTAAACATTTAGCGCACAGAAAGTTTCCTTCCCTCTGAGAAAGTCCCACTGGTGTTGACCTAAATAAATTCCAACAGTTGATCTTTTTTTTTTAAAAAAAAAAGTTTCCTCCCCTCCATGGCACTGATTTTGTGTTGCAGCTGCTTGTAAAGAGAAACTTTTTTTTTGCGAGTTGGACATTTTATTCTACAGAGTGGGTTTGGTTGGAAGGAATTGTGCTGAGATGTGACCGTTTGGGCTGACCTTCTTCATGCTGGTGGTGTGCTTCAGGCTTGCCGTTCTCAGCTGGTATTTTCCAGCAGATGGTTTTCAGTCCAAACTGTTCTCAGGATGAGGGAAGGTAAAAAAGAAAGGAAAATAATTTTTGCTGCTGATAAAAAAAGGGGTATTTGAAGACATATCTTTTGAAGACTCCATAAATTACAGCATTTTAGAAGACTAAACAGACTTGGTGGAGATTTAGGGAAAACTAGTGGGTAAATCTGCATATGTTCAGTGTGCGCCCAGTGAAGCACCTGAGCTGAACCTAGAGAGCCCGTCCTGCCCGTTGTCCCCATCTGCCCCGCTCCGTGTTAACTTCAGGTCCTCGGCGTGGGACAGTGGCTTAGGGAGACTGAAGAAGAGACAAGAGTTGAATTTGGGGATGACAACACTATGTTGGAACAAAAACAACAAAAAGAGCAGTCTCAAAAAATGGACTTTGTGCTTTACTTGTTTAATGCAACAAACCTGACCGTCTCTGTCCTGGTGACTCTTTGCTTTTCTTAGATTGCTTAATCTTCAAACAAGCTTCATGCCTACTTTTACAGTAACTGCTTATGGCATCTCAGGGTTAACCAGCTTCATGCCTTAAAATACAATTTTTTGTTTCTTTTCAGATTATGAGATGATTTCTTTGAACTGAAAAGAGGGCCAAAAGTCCTAAACCTTGTCTACAGGGTTGTGTGTTTAGCAGTAGCTCTCAAAATCACGGTTCTCATTGAATGTGATCTCCAGAAGTTGTTGGTTTTGATCTGATTGATATCTAGCTCTGGTCTTTTCTCTACAGCGTTTTTCTAATCCTTTAGATCTTGTCTGCAACAACTGAGTCTTTCTGAGGTTTGCATTCAATTTGCAAATTGTACACCTGAAACTGAAAAATAAGCTCCATAGTTTTGTGGTAAAGCCATGTTTGCCAGGCCCCTTCTGAAATGATAGCAATGTTTTGTGGTTTGTTTCAGTTAATGTGGGCTGCAGTCAATGCGTGAACCGTTTGGTGCCCTCACTGAGTGCACAGCCTCCTTCCCTACATCAGTGTATTAGTGCAAGGGGTGGTTTTGGTTTTTTTTTTTTTTTAAATAACACCTGCAGAGAAGTGGAAAGCTCTCTGGTTTCTAGTTTTGGCTACATGGTTGTAAGGCGACTGTCCCAATACTATCTTTCAGGACATCTGTGAACAACTGTGTCTTCCACCCACTGTTGTAGCCACTCAGTTTTAGAGCTCTGTATTCTGTTGCTCAAACTCTTAGAAGATTTTTTTATGTCATGTCCACTGGGCACTTTTCACAAGTTTGTTGGTTTAGGCAGCCACGTTATGGATGGGATTTTTTTTGTCATCCAGGATCCCAAGGAGGAGTTGTACTCTTCTCATGTGTGTTGGAGAAGTTATGCTACAGATGGCAGCATCATTGCTGTGGTCAGTCTGTGCACATTTTTATGCCTTTTCTTTTTTCTTTTTATCTCTCTGAGAGATGATATTTCATTTAAATGACTTTTTTTTTTTTTTTAAGCTTTAGCCTAGCACCTCTTTCCAAAGCTGCTTAGACTCTCTTGAGCTTCTTTCTGTTCCCCAAATCAGACACCATCCAAATTTCTTGCATTTTTCAAGCGAAATGCTTGTTTGCCAAGTAAGAGTTTGCAGAGCCAGGGTCTCCCTGTGGGGGTGTTGAACATGTACAAATGTCAGTAGGTATTCCAAGGAGCACCTGCCAGAGCCCTGCTGGGGCTCTACTACATCGGACTAGTGCCAGGCACCAGACCTCTCTCCAGAATGGTTTCCTCTGGGGGGATAGGTGGATTTACTTTTTAAAAAAATATATATTTACTTCTAGCAGTTCTTCTGTTTCACTCGCAGTGACTCCAAATAAAAAAATGTTTTTTTTCTCTTGCCTTCGTCTATTGAGAGAGCTGGGGCTGTTCAGCCTGGAGAGGAGAAGGCTCCGGGGAGATCTTATTGCGGCCTTCCAGTACCTAAAGGGGGCCTACAGGAGAGCTGGGGAGGGACTTTTTACAAGAGCATGTAGTGATAGGACAAGGGGGAATGGCTATAAACTGGAAGAGGGCAGGTTTAGATTAAACATTAGGGAGAAGTTTTTCACTTTGAGGGTGGTAAGGCACTGGAACAGGTTGCCCAGAGAGGTTGTTGAGGCCCCATCCCTGGAGGTGTTCAAGGCCAGGCTGGACGTGGCCTTGGGCAACCTGGTCTAGTGGGAGGTGTCCTTGTCTATGGCAGGTGGGTTGGAACTCGATGATCTTCAAGGTCCTTTCCAACCTAAACCACTCTATGATTCTATGATTTAGCACCTCGTCCTATTTTGGTCTGGAAGAAGGAGAAGCTCCTGGAGGGTGAATTGCCAACTGACAGCTTCTCCAGTTCTGTTGAGATCTGTAGTCCTCGTCCTAGGAAGATATTTTCAAGCTCCTTCTCACCAGCTCTTCACTGAACTTATACTCCCTCTCATTCTTGTCCCACTGATGATCCCCTTCCTTTGGTACTCTCTTTCAAAAATGGTTATCTATCCATGCTTTATCTGCATAGTCTTTTACTGAGGAACAGTTACTTCACCTCTCTATTACACAATATTCTTCTAATACCTGTGCCATGTCTCTGAAATTATTTTACCTTTCTATCATTTTGCTAAAATATTAAATGACATAGAGCTATGACCTAGCGCCAGAGAACATTAGAAACATTGCTGTCTCTCTGTTTCCATTTATCTTTTAAAACATATCAAAGAACCAACTTCCTTTCTCAACGCGTGTGAAACTGGGTTTGGCTTCACTCTTGTTTCTTATGTGACTCAGAACTGAATGTCTTAGAGAAATTCAGGATTATTATCTCAATGCTGGTGCCTTTATCAACAAAATTTCTGATCTAATTTTTTGACGTTATCAATATTGTTTGATATGCTCTGCTTTCCATAAACCTCCTGTTTGCTATTACTTCTATTATTAGGCTTAAACTCAGAACTTTGATATGCTCTTCTGCTGTGCTCCTGGGGTCTCTGTTGGAGCAGCAAGCCATTTACACTTGCAGTCATTGGTGTAGCATCAATTCTCTTCCAGGTAACTGCAACTTATGACTGCTTTACGGAAAACCAATATTAAAGGTCTGATGACCTTCTCCACCTGCTCTTAACGCTTTGAGACTACAAGTTACCTGGACCAGTTCATTTCCATATGTTTAACCTTATGTACCTCTATCTCACTTTTTCTTGAGGATTTCTGCCTCTACTGTTGACCTTTCTACAGTTCTTAACCGTTAGCTGATACTTATTTGTTGCTCTCAGATTTCAGTCTTCTTAAATAATTATCCATATTTTTATGGTTGTTTTACCTCCTTTTTTAACCAGGTTGACATCTTAATCACACTTTTCTGTTTATTAGGGTAGTTTACTCTTATTATATACATAGTGTATATATTTATATGTAATAAAATTTATTTATTATGGTCTTTTTCAGTACCCAGGAAAATTTTATTAAGCATTTTCCAGCTATCACTGATATTTTTCTATTTGAATTTCCTCTTCCAGGTGATTTTGTGCACAACTATTCTTAGCTTCGTGAACTTGGAAATTCCATAGAGCCAAGCATATAATGCTGTTTGCACATAATTACATCTGTTAAATGACCTAAGCAACAGCCAATTTCTGTTCTCTGATCAGTTCTTCTGTGGCAGACTGAGATGTAAGGCAGAGGCAGAATTCCTTTTGTGCAGATACAATTTGTTCTGAGCATGAAAAGTGACACATAAAATGTCTTCCGGACACTTTGGTGTTGGCACCAAGAGACACCCATCACATTTCACTCTGTTTGAAGCCTGTGCCAGTGCAGCTTTTTGTACGGTTTGGGCAGATCCTTAAGGGAATGGGCGCCCTGTGCTCTGTTGTGACTGCCCAGGATGCCTGTTACCTCTTGTGCTTGTGCAGCGCGGGCATTGAAGGCATCTGCTTCTCAGTTGTCTGTGACCCAGGGATGGGGAATGACAGAGAACCGCTTTTAGATATTTGTACTCACTGAAACCTTCCTAAATTGGAGGTGAATCTTGATTTTGAAGTTCTTACTGTGAGGATCTTCGTATCAGGTTTCAGCAACATAAACTAGGGTAAATCTGGGGTCCTGCCTGAGTGGTCTCAGTCCCTTTTGTCTTTGGCCGGTGCCCATACCACTGGTGCAGAGGCCACTGGAGAACTCCTTCTCTCCACGTTTCAAAGTGATGTAATCAATTTTGTTCAAAACATCTTTATCTTGAACTGAAAATGTACTTTTATTCCTCCTTTCTCAATTTCCTCCTTTTTATTAGCATCACGTTCTTTGCTCCAGTCAGCAAGTAACCTGCAAAGTTCATTTTGCTTCTGCTGAGGTGGGGCTGGCCCGAACTCTGCCCGTCCTTCTCCCTGTTCAAGGTAAGACAGAAGGTCCACAAATCCAACACCATTAGTTACTCACTATGTACCTCCTGAGGTCTTCAACAGAAAATCAGGAATTGTCCTGTGGATGATAGTGAGCATCCTTACACACCTTCAATTCAACTTCAGAGTTGATTAGTTTTGTATAAGTTAAAAACAACAGCTTTGTGTAGGAAAAATGTGATTATATAGTAGTGATTATATAGTTCAAAGTTGTATGAAGCACACAAGAAGGCTGAATTAAAATGGCACAGGCAACATCTGTTCCTGTAAATTAAAATTTTTGAATGCTAAATATATAATGTGTTTACAGTGTTTTGTGTATATCGCATCTATATTAAGGGGTGTGAAATCTCTTCATCTTATATGTCCCTATAAGTTTTCATGGTGAAATATGAATCCTTTTAGCTGGAACTTTTCCTAGATGCTGTCACAGACCTCTTAGGAAAAAAAAACAGAAAAAGCCCAGTGATCCTAACAGGGGTATGTGAACTACCAGTCAGAAAACCCTGACATACAATAGGGACTCATTCAGTTACTGTGATAAAGCATTTTCTGAAAAAAATATAAACTATTTTTCCTAAAAATTCTGGGTTCATCTAGTCTTATCCAATAGTTTGTTTTGCAACTGAACTCACAAGTAAGTGTCCTTTATCTCTGTTTGCTGGTAGAAGATGGTTTGCTAGCTCAGTTGCAGCTGGAGATGCACTCTCTGTTACAGCTTAACTTTGTCGATAAGTTCCTAGTTTTCAAAACGGACTGGGAATAAGTGAGGAAGCGGTGAGCAGTCCCCCAGGGCACTCTCTCCTCTTCTTGGGACGGGGACTTCCCTATGGCGGTGAAGCCGGAGCCTTGGCACAGCCTCCCTGTGTAGTTCAATCGCAGTAATTCAGCTGAGAGCTGAAGACGATATTAATCACAGTGCATCCTTGTAGGCAGAAAGGGCAGGGGGAAAAGCAAGCATATTTCATCACTAATGCCAATTAGTAATAACCTGAGTTTAGCTACCAGCGGAGGGAAGGTGGGAGAGGTGACGGAGGAGAGTTGAAGACGTCTGAAATAGGCACGTGGTCTGCTGCTGGTGGAGCCAAAGCCTTGAATTTCTGCCATTACGCATGAGGGAGGCAGCAGCAAAGTGATTAATTTCTCCTTGGCAGGTGACTAACTCGGCGTGGCTTCCAACAGCCGCTGCCAAAGTTGGACAGAAACCTGCTAAAGGTGCTCAAATGCTCCAAATGTGGGGGCTGGATGCGGAGGCAGAAGTTTACTTCAAAAAAAGAAGGCTTTACAGAGCGCTTGAAGGATAATCATGGTCCGGAGCTGATGGGTGGCTGTGGGCAGGGGAGCAGGGTAATAATGTGCACTTAAAAAGAGAGCCAGGAGCTCCTGAATTTTAATCTGAGGGGCTCGTGCCAACTCTCTCCCAGATCCTGGGCAAGGTGAAATCTGCTCCTGTTGAAACCACAGGGAGTTCTTGCATTCATTTCAGCAGGGCCAGGATGTCACTTTTCTTGGAAAAGGAGTAACATTGATGGAAGGGAGCAGAGGAATTTGGGAATAAATTAGTTATCTCTTACAGTGATTCAGCTGTACGTTGCTATGACTGCTGTGAACCACATCCAACAATCCTTTGCACATAAACTTAAAGTTAATACTAAAGTTTATTTTAAAAAAGATAATAAAGTAACAATCCAAGCCACTGGCTGGTATCAACATAAGGTGAAAGGCTCTGTGCGGCCATACATTGCAGCATCTTCTGGCCCCAATACATTTCAGTGCTCCTCCCACAGTTGCTGAGCTGTTAATTTGCCAGGAACATCTTCAGTCCATCATAATCAAAAAGTAAATATTTAATACCCTTTACCCTGCACTTAGTGTGGCTGGAGATGCAGTTGCAGTGTCTGCCCCAGCGTTAGAAATTCAATTTTTACAGGTTGACCTGGGAGCAGAGCTGAGGAGGAGTGCGATGGAGAGAGCAGGGGTGAGGGAACAGTTAACTCTCTGCTGGATGTTGGCTGGGTTTGGGTTTTTTTTTTTTGGCACACAGGGCAAAGCTCAATTTCTGGCACTGAGGGAACTGCTGATCACATCCCGGGTGAACAGAGACCAGAAGTGCCTTGTCACTGCCACGGGGTCAGGGACTTTTCTTGTGATTCCTGCTCATTCATGTTGCTGGAAAATGAAACAATTCCCCGTGAATTCAGGAAGTAGTGCTAGCTTCAAATGAGCATACATGAAATTATTAGTTTCCTTCTTTTAGAAAGCGTCAGGATAGGTGTTTTTTTTCACACAGGTAGGTTGCTCCAGAAAGGAGTAAGACATCCCATAATACGTGAAAATTAAAAGGTTTCTGTTTGGTGGGGACTCTGAAAACTTTTTTTTTCTTTTTTTTTTTCTTTTTACATAGGTTTATATCCTTTCAGTTTCATTTTAGCTTGTTGTATTTGAGTATGTCCCAGAGTAAGAACCACAGGGTTGGACTTGGCTTACAATAGAAATGGTGTGAAACAGCAAAGCCTTTAACAAGGTCCCCGGCATCACTGGACATCCGGCTGCACTTGAAAAGGGTCAGGCTGCTCAGCGGTGTGTACCACAGAGAAACAGGGCACCACGCTACACATCCAGTTCAACGCTAACCGCAACTAGACAAGGGTTTGGCTGGGTTAAATTTCACAAACATTAAATACAATTTCAGAAAATCACAAAGCTGATTATCATTGAGACATACAACTGTGAAGCATTTCAACATCCTGAAAAAAAGCTTTTATGAAATTACCATTAGTGTCATTTTCACACAACTTATGCTAGGATTTGTGTTATGCACAATCATAAATAATAAGGAAAGGACAGGTGAATAGCAAGGTGACAACTCTTCCAGATAATACACAGTTGTTTAGGATAGAGAAAACCAGGACTTAAATAAAATAGCCTTAATTTTAAGTGGATAATAAGGAGGTCTATTTCAGCTATTACTATTCAGACAAAAAAATCTTGGAAACAATGTAGATAATTTTCAGGGAAATCTCATGTTAGTATTCAGAAGGATCATCAAGGTAAATAGGACTTTGCAAATGATTAGGAAGTGAATAGAGGAATATAATAATACCTATAATACCTAATAATACGTACCCATCCCATATACTAGAAGTAGTTCTGGTCAGCCCAGTTCAAGAAATGATACAGCAGAATTGGGAAAAGTTAAAAAAAAAAAGAACTACAAGACAACCACAGTAGTTTGGCACTCTTTGCCTTGGAAAAGATAAAGTATCATAAATGGGATATTGCAATTTTTTATAAAATCTTAGATGTATAAGAGAGAAAATTATGCAGATTGCATGCTGTTCTCTTAGTCCAACAGTTTCAGAGGCACCCACAGACATAATTAAATAGAGTGCGATACAAACAAGGAAAATCTGTTTCACACACTATATAATTATGTAGAATTCATTGTTACTGAATGACGTGGAGATAAAGAATAGAAATGGTCTCAAAGGTATTAAATGAAAAAGGGAAGATTAGTCTCTCTGTAGCAAATAAACATAGCACATCACTCAGGTGTGGAATTCTCTAAGTCACAGAGGGCTGGTCCAGGGGAAGCTGGACCAGGGAAGGGATCACTCTGAGTACCCGTGTTCCCACCACAAGCATCGACTGCAGCCGCTGGAGACAGGAGCTGGCTGGTGCAGCAGATCTTACCTTCCAGCTCACCCCCTTCTGTATTTCTGTGTCCAAATTTTCATTTTGGAAATTCAGATTTGTTTACCGATTTAATAAAACCAGATCAGGATGAGTTGGAATTTCCTGTGGGACAGACTGTCCTAATTTTGTGTAATTCTTACAGCTGTGACATGAATCAGTCTTATTTGCGTTGAGGAGCGAGCCAGGCTGTGTTGAAAAGGAATCTGTGATTTCTTAGGGAGGAAGTTTATCTTCAGAAGTAATTTTCTCTCTGAAGCCAGACAATGTTATGTGCAATAGTTTTGACCCTCTGTGATATCATTGCTCACCTGACTACAAGCTGCAGGCAGTAATTCGGCACCTGAATACGGGTGTAACTGCCAAGACTTTAGCGATAAGCAGAATTTAGCAACACATTCAGCTTCAAAGGACGGTTACAAAACTTAGAATTGTCCCCCAACCTTGTCATGTGCATATAGCACAGCAGTATGTGGGGATGTGTCCCAGTAACGTGCTGTGGAGAGGGTGGCTGCCGGGTCCCCCCCCACCCCAAGACAGCCACGCGTGGACCCACACCTCCCGGGTAGCGACAGAGAACGGGGCCACCGCGTATGCAGGTGCGCTAATTTGTGTTAGAAATTACCCCTGGCTTTTCCAACAGTTTAACTAGGTCAGCTAGGGGTGTGATTGTTTACTCTAATAATTAGCCTTGTGAACAGGCACCTCTTTCCCGGGGAATGAACTAGGAGAGTAATAATACCTTTACGCTTGTAAAATGGGGTGCAAAGGAGATGGCTTATGTCTTTTTAATGCCAAAAATCCTGTGTGTGAATACGGCCTGGTGATGTAGAACCCTGGAAATAGATGGCTATATTTTCCCTTCCAGTATTTCAATTCAGCTCCTAGTATTGATATTACAACACAGGTGCTAGAGAAACTGAAGCACGTAAGACATCATACACTCCTCTCTAATGTGACACCAACAGGAAACCAGGAGCATCACCAGGAACACAGGGGCGTCTTCAGATCGTTAACTCAAAAAAACCCACCCAAAAACCAGACACCCACACCCACGCTGTTATTCAAAAACCAGAATATCATCAGGAAGTAGTGAGTCATCATGTAGCCATTGCCCTTTTTCATTATGGTGTTTCCTGAACGTAAAATTTAGGCTGCTTCTTCCCTTTAGACAAAGTACCTGGTACCACTATGGAAGCAAAAGCCACGTTACGCTTATTAGCAGTACTACTGTGCATAATGGCATGAAGGAAAATAACTTGGCTGCTCACGTGATGGATGAGCATCCAAAGGTTTTGGGTGCCGGATCCTTGGCTTGTGAGAACCGGGAGAGGCATTTCACAATGTGGGCAGCAAGTCTGTGCAGCAGCTGGGCTGCGCGGTGCCGCGAACGCCCAGCGTGACGCTGGAGGTGGGGTGCATAGCCACGGCCCCTCCGCGTCGCCGTGCCAGCCGAGGTGGGAGCTGAGCCGTGTGGGTGTCGGGATCTGCACCGACAGGCGTGTCGGGAAGAGGAGGCTTAGAAGGGCCCCAACAAGTTGCCCAACATATTTTTAATAGATTATTGCCAAAAATAAGTGGCAGAGGATCAGAGTTATTGCCTCAAGAAGGTCATGGAAGTCATTTGTATTTTAAAACGTCTTGTTAGCGTGCATTGTGGCATTACTATTAAAGTAACCAGTACAGCCTAATATAATACATCTAATTATATGACGTGAGCCTCATCTGATGACTTTTGCCAATTATATCTGACAGGGATATATTAAATGAGAGGACATGTGTTACAGCAATTTTAAGAGATGAATATAACAGCGTATGTTTTCAAAAATAAAATATCCACTATATTATTTGCCATGATTAAGTAGCTACCAATGGAATTGCAAGGTAGGGAAGCAGGCCTTTCTGGTTTGAGAATTATGCCTGTGCTGAGTCATCGCTGTTTTTTTTAAAGGTTTATTATGAATGAAGGGCTGGGTCAATGCCAAATTCCACGTTTCTGGCTGCTTCTTTTGTTCCCTTACAAGTTATTCAAATTCCTGGAAACAAGTCTCTCAAAATGAAAACTTCTGAAGTTGTGGGAGAAGTATCTTGAACTCAAAACTTCAGAACAAGCAACGCAAGGAGTGACCCTGTGGACCTGAATAGAAGATGCTACCAAAAAAGAAGAATATGACATACGCTGTGGTATGACAAAACTCTGTCATTTAACATTAATATGATGGTCGACTATGGGAAAACAAAACAAACCAAGCTATTAACATTTTCTGCTGCAGAACAGAGACGCAGCCTCATATGAGAATGTCTGGGCAGAGGATAAAAGGAAAGTAAAGGCATCCCCCACTCTCTCTGAAGGTATCAGGGGATAAGAAGAAGTGGGTAGAGATTAGAGGGTTATTCTTGGTGCCTCCTGTTGCTGCTCAGACAGATGCTGAGCAGAAGGGGTTCAAAATTCACGGGCTAGAGGAAAAAATAGAGAGCACAGGAGAGAGGAAGAGAAATACATTTTATCTGATGATGTCGTTTAATGGAAATATGCACACAGACTTTTGGACCTCCAGGGTTTGCCCACAGCGCTCGCCTGGAACAATGTTCTCCCTCGTACCTGTGCTCAGGCCAAATGTACCCGGCATTGCAGAGAGAGCTGGAGACTGCCTGCACCCTGAAACGCGTCACTGTGAGGAACTGGGAGTGCTGGATTGCTATGTCACCAGGCTGGGCAGCCGCAGAAGCCAGTCCCTGTCACAGAAGGCAGGTTGCCCTCCTTGCTCTGCTAAAAGCAAGGTGGTCCCAGTATGATGGGTTTCACCTGGAATCCACTGTGATCCCTCCCTGCCTGGTAGAGCCCAAATCTATCATTAGGTGTTGCATATTTTTGGGGCAGATGGGCAGTATCAGGCCCCTGGGCGAGCATCGACGGAGGGGGTTCAAGGGTGGCTCTGGGCTGCTGGGTCCTGGCTGGGTGGTGGCAGGGCTGGCACGTGGGGCGGCAGCAGCAGCCTCGGAGGGGACCAGCAGCTCGGATGTACGCATGCCACCGAGGGACTTCTACTCTGTGTCAGATGATCCTGAATTTTTCGCAGACCTCAACACCAATGCATGCTGGGGCTTCGCTGGGACGACAAGCGAGATGCTCTGCTTCCTTGCAGCCTGCGAGTCCTGCCCCTGAGGTGCTCCCAGAGCCTTCCTCTCCCCACGTGCAGGAGAGCAGCGAGTCGTACCCACACTCTCCTTCACCAGGAGACGGGCACATTTGTTTGTAGCCCTTATCTGAGATATGAGAAACTTGCATCCAAATCCCGTTCCTGCCGGCTGGCACTCAGACGTGCCTGTCTGTCTCCCAGGAAAGCTTAATCACTCCACTTCAGGGTATTCTGGGACTGATGTTCTCAAAACCTCTTGTTTAGGTTTTTCAACTTTGCCTAAACATTTACATTGTTAAGCTGCCCCTACCCTAGCTGAGTGTAAAACCACTTAATTTCATGGTAACTTTCTCTTTTGCTTTGCCCCAATAGGTACCTAATTGCTTCAAGAAAAGTGGAGCAGTTTGAAGAGGAGGGACAGAGTGAGCCCTCCGAATACCCACTGTAATACCGAGGCTAGACTACTGTGCTGGATATTAGAAGCTGGGTGTTAAAAGCCTTCGGGCAAAAAAGAGTTTTTCCACCTCTCACATGAAGTCTTTAATCACGAGATTATAGGATAAAAGGCAGTGTGGGTGAGGAGGGAGCATCACGTTCTCGCTCTATTTTGTGGGAAAAGCCTGTCTTAGGTGTTGAATGCCAAAATAGCATTTGTGGTCGAGAGCGCTGTTAGCAGAAGGAGATAATGTCCTCTGGCATGGGATCACCTAGACTCTCTTAAGCGCTTAAACTTTGCATCTTTCCTTGACTCGTCTGAGATAGTTCGGGTGGCTCCCTATCCAGCGTGCAAACTGGAGCATGCCTCTGAAGACAAGCGCAGACAGACGTATCCGTTCTGCCTGTGGTCTGCGCTGGCCAGATGAGAGCCAGCTGTGATCCAGCAGCTGTATATGCGATATTAGTGCATCGCTGTGCTTGAATCAATACATCCGGCTGCAAGGCAGGGCATATTTGCTCAGGCGCAACACAGCTAAACGGCCTCTGAGCCACAACTGGCTTGCCTCCAGCCACCTAAGAGCCCAGCCAGAGGAGCCCGGGTCTGCCTACACCTACCTGTATAAACCCGCGTATTAATTAGTGCCAAGCTCTCCGCTTGCTCTAAGGAGTTTGGGTGCCACAGTGTTAGGCGCTGCGGCGTTATGCGTTGTACTTGTGGACGTTTAACTTCTGACTGACAGGGAGAGTCAGGTCTGAGCTGAGCTGGTCTGAAAACCGCACTGGGATTGCAAAACGTAAGAAGTCCTCTGTTGTGGACGCTGTGATCTGTGGCCTCTAGCAATCTAGCTTTGGCAGCGGGAAGCCTGGCTCTCACCTGAACGTTGAATAAATACTCCAACACATAAGCCTGTATCATGAATTTTGTTCGAATGTGTCTGCTGTCTTCAGGTATGTTGTTTCCATAACTCTCATTCAGAGTTTATTCAACATCGGTTCCTACAAGTTTAGTTCACTAACACCAGCTCAGGTGATAAACACTGAGGCATAAACATTCCCCCAAGAAGTTGCTGAACCCTTTTTCCTGGCACCCAGATACAAGATAAGATCCATATTTAGCAGCGGGGAAAAGTTATTTCCTTGTTCCCTTTAATGAGTGCAGTGGAAGTTGATTTTTGGAAGGCAGCAAACATCAGTTCTTTGCAGTTTTTGGTTACTGGGTATTGTGTGCTTCATTTTTGCATTCCTTCAGCCAGTGGTATAGTGCTGTGTGAAGTAGGAGAGATTCAGGTTGAAGACATGAAGAATATGTTAAAGAACAATTATAAACATCTAGAATTTTGCATTTGTATTGTGCATTTTTGTCTGAAATACTGACATATATAACCATGCTTGCCAAATTCTTCTAACTAGTGTGCGTGTATGTGATTTAAAAATGCAAGCAACCCCATCAAAGGCCCTCTAGCTTTTTGATTCTCCGAGACATGAATAATATTCAGCACATTTTTTGGAAACCGCATTTAAGTCAACCCTGAGAGCGGGGCTGGACATTTAATATTCAGAGAATTTTAACAGCTTCAACATGAAGTAGGAAAAAGTAGAGTTGCATTTGGGATCCTGCTGTCTGCCAAAATAATACTCTCATGTTTTTCGTCCTGACAGCGCTTTGCAGACAATGAGCGGACGGGCTGAGGTGCTTTAGTCTTGAACTATAAGCTTGGCGGTGCTTAATGTATATTTAATTTACGAATATACAAAGCTGCTTCCTGATTTAGCAGCATCGTGTACCTCAGCGTTGCCTGAGAGCTGCCCCACAGCCTGAATCTGGTCCAGGGGCTGTTTGGCGTGGCTGCTGGGGCACCGATGCCCGATGCCCGGGACGGCCATCCTGGCCAGGGGCTGCGGCAGCAGCTGGGAGCAGGGGGAGCTGCTCCGGTCAGCGAGAGGTGGCCCCGCTACGTGGAGTGTATGTGTCCATACAGTGCCTGTGCCTGGGGGAGCCTCCTAGGCTCCAGACCTGGATGCCCTGGCTGTCGCGGCTGGATTGCTTGCCTGCATGTTACAGTTTCCACAGGGCTCTTGTTTCACTCAGTGAAGAGCTGGGTTTTTTTGCTATTTGGACATTCTTCTCATGTTAGCAAAAACATTAAGGACATGAATTTACTATCTTTGCAGCTTCCCTGTGAGTTTGGGTGATCTTATTATTCCCATTTTGCAACTGAGAAAATAAGGACAAACTGGCTGAAAATATCTTCTCGTGTTTGTTGTCCTTTCTGAGGCGCGGAGAACCCGGGCCACAGAACACTGAATGAAGTCCAGGCATCTTCACCCACAGCTGGAAGCACTCTTCCTCACTGCTGCGTATCGACCCCATAGCCATTGCTGAATATCCACCCCTGTCTGACGTATGGAAAAGGGGGAACATTCAATCATTTACCAACCGTTCCCCTGCGACTTGATCTGAAAACATTATCTGGTATCAGAAAGGTTCCTTCTGGCATACACTCAGAGAGAATCGTATCTCTAAATGCCATTTCTTTTTAAGCAATGAAAGTATTTTTCCTTGTTCTCTCATCTTCTGCATTGTTCCTCTCTCGGTTTCTGCGGCAAATACGGGAAGCCTGCCATGGACAACATTTGAATGCACTGCAGAGCCCAGCTCTTTCCAGGTGCACCAATTGAAGCACCAATTGTATTTGAAATAAAATACATGTGACTGACCAGCTTTAATTCTGTATTTCCTATCTTTGGAGGGTTTGACTTGGCAGTCTCAGCAGTTCTGTTGTGCAACAATTTATAAATGTACTAGTAGATTAGGTAGAAAATATTTGGAGAGGGATGTGGATGTGTTTATGTTCCTGAAACTAACAGCCCAAACACCATGTGATGTAAGTAGGCAAGTACCCTCTTTTTTACAGAGGAGGAGAAGGGTGTGGGTTGATGAAGTGACTGGATTCTCAGCTGTGCTCGGCTCATGTTTCCAGTATTTAAAGGACACAGAGGCAGTTCTCCAGTTTTGAACCTACCAGGCATCCAAAGGCTTCTCAGTTGCTGCTACAAAGCAGAGGTTTTAGTGATGGGCAGGTCAGATCTCATGCCTTACGCTTCCCCTGTGGAGGGAGGAGGGGTGTCCTGGTTTGAGGTAGAACAGAACCAATTTTCTTTTCAGTAATTTTACTTTTCAGTTAAACTTCTTTTAACTCTCTGAAATTAACCATCTATTTTTCAGACAGTGACTGCTTCCCGCAGACAAACTCTGATGTTAAAGTTAATACCAAGGAATGATATGCAGAGAGGCTTTTGCTTATACTTATTGCTATTGAGGTTGGTTACCTTTGTTCTGTACCAAGTTAGAGGGTTGGAAGCAGAAAAGTATAGAGAGGTCACACCTATGGGAAAGAGCAGACAGGACAGGTGACCCAAAACTGACCAACAGAACATTCCATCCCATCTGCCTCATGCTCAGTATAAAAGCTGAGGGATCAAAGGGTCAGCCTTGTCCTTCGATGGCTGGCATCCAAGGAGGACTCTGTTCATCTGCCTTTGATCCTGATCCATGTGTTCCTGAATCCAGATCCAGAATCCAATTCCCATCTGTCGCTGAGTCCAGCCTGGGACTTACCCCGTGCCTGCCGGTGATGTGGTCATCATCCTGGGAGCTCAATACAGGTTTTGTATATATTGTATATATTTCATTATTTACTTATTGATATGATTATATTTTCTTTTTATTGTTAAAATTTCATTAAAGTAGTTGTAGTCTTCTTTTTGACCCATAAGTCTCTGTCTCTCTTATTCTCTCCCTCTTCTTCTGGGAAGGGAGACAGGGGTTAAAGAAAGCATCTGTAGTTTATTTAATGGCCAGCACAGCCCAAACCACAACACTGGGATACCATTGCACCAGCTGTGCCAGTCTGTGGGACCAGGAGACCTCTTTTTCTGGTGGGTATCTTCAGCTGGGTTGTGAAGGTTTGATTCATTGTTGGATCAAGGTGAAGATCTGGCCCAAAAGCTTTTGGGTCACAGGTCTGTGCACTGATTGTTAGAGCACAGATTTATGCAAATGCTGGGAATCACAAGAAAAAAAGTTTTTTTATCTTTTTCTCTGTTAGCAGAAGAAAATGGAAAAGGGAGGTAATCTTTTCTCCTTTAATTGTGTGGTCCTGCTCTATTGAACTTAATGGCTATTCCTATATGCTGCTCAATGGGAGCAGAATCAGCAATGACTGCCTCCCCTTAGAGTAACACAGTCTGAGCAGATTTCCTCAGCTTTCCGTGGGGATGCATTCTGTCTCCTTGGTATCATCCTGCAGGCTGCTTGTGATATGGAAGAGAAAAAGAGAAATAGTGAGAAAATAATAACTGTCCTGCACCCGTTGGGACAGAGCAATCACGGACTGCTGGTCCTTGGTGCATGTGGGGCAGCTTTTGGACCTGGTTTGTTCCCTGAGGCCAT
Organism: Charadrius vociferus; assembly: GCF_000708025.1. Lineage (NCBI taxonomy): Eukaryota > Metazoa > Chordata > Aves > Charadriiformes > Charadriidae > Charadrius > Charadrius vociferus. Next base: position 1,124,056 of record NW_009648963.1, on the reverse strand, counting down.
GCAGAGGTTTAAATCCCTCCGCCAGCAGGGATTACCACTCTGCACAGCCCCGGGCGGGCAGGCCAGTTCCTCTGCTCAGCCAGTCTAGCTTGAAACTTCGGATCTGCTCTATAGTTTGTCATTCACTTTCACTAAACCCATTCAATGTGGCCGCAAAGCCGCCTCTGGGAAAGCAGCATTAAACGCCGCCTGGTTCTGTGGTCCTTGGGCATCTCCCCTGCCCTCCTTGGCAGCGTGCATTGTCTTGCCCGTGTGCAGGCAGCATTCATCACTGCAGCACAGCAGCCACAATCTGAAAAGCTCTTCCTTTCCATTGGACTCTGTGCTGAATTTGTACAGTTTCCCCTGTCCTAACAGGGAATGGTCGTAGCTTGAAATCTGCTCCCAGATCCTCTGCTTTTAGCTCTTGTCAGCACACAAGAACAGCGCAGCAGTCTAACAGGTATATGTTGCCCCCAACATAGGAAAAACATGGACCTGTTGGAGCGGGACCAGAGGAGAGCCACAAAGATGATCCGAGGGCTGGAGCACCTCTCCTGTGAGGACAGGCTGAGAGAGCTGGGGTTGTTCAGTCTTGAGAAGAGAAGGCTCCAGGAAGACCTTATAGCAGCCTTCTGGTACCTAAAGGGGGCCTACAGGAGAGCTGGGGAAGGGCTTTTTACAAGGGCATGTAGTGATAGGACGAGGGGAATGGCGTCAAACTGGAACAAGAGAGATGTAGATTAGATATTAGGGAGAAATTTTTCACTTTGAGGTTGGTGAGACACTGGAACAGGTTGCCCAGAGAAGCTGTGGATGCCCCATTCCTGGAGCTGCTTAAGGCCAGGCTGGATGGGGCTTTGAGCAACCTGGTCTAGTGGGAGGGGTCCCTGCCTATGGCAGGGGGATTGGGACTGGATGATCTTCAAGGTCGCTTCCAACCTAAACCATTCTATGATAAAAAAATCAGAGCTTCAGCCATCGCGGCAGATTTCATGGTGTTACAACTGTCTAGATGAAGTGTCCATATTAGATAGGCCCTAACCCACTTTTTCCTATTCTGCTCCCCAAGTCTCTGTGCTGACACGCTTTTCTGT
>NW_009648963.1:1119363-1122970 GCF_000708025.1 Charadrius vociferus | reverse complement strand
AGCAGGTGCTAACTATGCTTTTCTCTCAAGTGGACAAATCAACTAATCTAATTCGATCAAACTGAGAGAAATTTGGCCTGAATTTAGTTTGAATTTTGCTGTTTCTTGTCAGATAGAGTAAAAAACCCACCTTTTTTTTCACCCCTCCGTATTCCAATTGGCCTAATAACAGCTAGCACTTCCCTCTGCAGACTTCCCCTCCATTTTAGTCTGAGACCATCACTGCTACAATGAATAATACTACTGTAACTCTTCAGTGTTTTCAACTCCAGTAATACAGCTTATTTTTTCAACAAATATTGACTCTTTGCTTCCCAATTTTGAATGCTTAGTTTATCTTTTTGGTTAAAATCTACCACTACCAGGGCACATCACATACCGGTTTGTTTGTCTCGGGACATGTCTCTAAAGAAGTGGTTGAATGGTGACGCAAGAAGCCCTGCAGGAGTCAGAGAATTCCCCAGAAGCCCCAGAGAGCCATATGCCAGGAGAAAAGCCATGGCTAAGGAGTCAGGAGAAGCAGCTGGGCTCACCTTGGGGAGGAGACATCTTTAAGTCCCGTGTCCAAGTGTCCATTTGCTATGCTTGCCTAGGTTTGTCCTCTGTGCTGTAAGCCGAGAGGAGCTGAGATTTGTGCCTGTGCTGAGTTTGTGATGGGGAGCTGGTGCTTTTGTCCTGAAAAATTAGTAAAGGGCTTGGGAGGTGAGATGAATCCAGGAAGATGCTTCTCAGCATTCAAGGGATGGGTTACTTCTCACATGTATGCATAGACCATGTTATTTGAGTAAAATCCAGCTTGGCTCAGCCTTCTCTCTCCAGTTTGTCCCAACAATGTGCCTACCCCCAGTCACAGTGAGTGGGCTCCAGGTTTCAGGTCCCTGTGTCTACCTCCTCTGAAGGATTTCACTAATTTGTGTTTAATGGGGACACATTTTTGAGGGTGATTATTACCAGTTGGTATTTTGGACTTTACCATTGCTTTTGATTTCCCTGCCTTTCTGCTGTTGCTGTCCTTCCTTTTTTTTGATGGTGCCATGTTTTCCACAAATGAGTATTTTGGTTTTCATGTTGTTCATTCTTAAAGGCCCTGGAGTTGTACATTAATTTTATTGACTTAACCACTAGATGGGGACACTGGACACCCCGAACCTGATTTAGCTCCACCACGAGGTTACCTGTGGACCTGGAGCTGCAGAAGCAGCCAGAGGCCCCAGAGCTAGACAGGAGCAGGTACATGACAGCTGTTTTGGGGAAGGAGTGAGAAAGATCCATTACACAGTGGCTTTAGAGGTCCTCCAGCAAACACCGCCAATCACAGGGCAAATCTGTCCTCTTTCTGCCCAGAGGAGCAAGTTGCTCAAATTCTATGTCCACTGGAGAGCGTGGAGTGATAGCGAGAGGCTGGAGAGAGTCAGAGGTGTGAGACCTTCCCTCGCTGCCTCTCTCCTAATCTCATCCCTATTTGCTGGGGATTACATCCCAAAGACTGCTCTGATCCTTTGATCCTCCCTTGCAGTGAGACTATCTCAAGAAGAGGCCCCCACCACTTTGGGGCTTCTGGCTGTATCTGTGAAGTGAGGTGGGAAGTTAAGTAGAATATCAACAGCTTTTTGGTTTTTTTAAACCGTTTAAGCTATTTTTAAAAGACCAAGATCAATCTACGCTTCAAATACTGTTTCTGTATTTTATCTATTTACACTGTAAGTGCAGATAGGGTTTAAAGTGTCCATTGCCTGCATTAGTTCTTCTTGTCTTTCCTCTGCATTGGGAGGGCTTTGTTGCTGTGGTTTTCCTTCATTTTCTGGACAGAACTGGATGTTGGAAGAGATGAGATTTCCTCCAAATAGAGGCAGTGATGTTTGAACAGTTCAGATCATCATTATAAAACAGCAAAGGAATGGGGGTGAAAAGCAGACATTTTTGCCAGAAAGATCCATGTATTTGAAATCCTGAGGCTAGTTCTTGCTTGTTAAAGCTCAGAGATGATGCCTGAGGGACTACTGACTTTTTCTTTTTTTTTTTTTTTTTTAACATAGAAGATGTAAAATGAATCTGTGGTTGCACATAATGATCAAGGACATAAAACTACGAGTCTGCAATATGGCCGGATCATTAGGGGAATATGTCCACTGACCATAAGAAACAGCTGGGTAGGCTTTATGCAGATTAACTAATACTTGGTGGCAAGGTACTGCTGTCGAACAACCAATTTCTCCACACTAGTTCAGCCCTTAGGGTAGGTTTGTGCCATCTCCTGTTAATCCCTAGCAGATGTTTGGAAGATGTGGAGGCCCAGCGCCTGGCTGCAGCGGCATGATCTTGTGCGGAGCGGAGTCGGTGCCGCCTGGGATCGCAGCTCGGCAGTGAGGATGGACAAGCCCAGGATCTGAATGAGGACTGCACACGCAACCAGAGCACAGAGAGTCCCTGACAAATAGCGGTGACCTTTAAGGGAAGCTGTGTAAATGATCCTTGTCAATACTACCATTAGATTAGTGAGGGGCAGTGACTACTCCAGGGCTATGAACTGCATTACAGTCACTTAATAGAGCTCATTCATTGGTAGCAAACTGACTGGGTGATTTGCTTTTCATCAGCTCTGCCGGTTGACTTTTGCACCTCCACTGTTCAAATGGCATGTGAAATCTCTGGTGTTAGTTGGCACCAGAGCGGTAATTTAGCAGAAGTTAGCATAAAAGCAACCAGATTGATAACAGCTAGCCAGGTACCTGGGAATTGTACGTAATGCTGGCGAGAGCTTAAGACATCTCCTCTTTCAACTTTCAGTTACATCATGTTCTTGTGCAGAAAGGGTACCTGTCTGATTTTTTCCTGTCCTGTTGTTTGCACAGGTCTGTATGTAAGGCCGTACTCATGGTTTATAGCTTCAGAGGCTGTCCCTTGGCAGCCGCTGCAGCTGTGGAGTGCGAAGGACGAGCAAGCTGTGGAGGTCAACCTGGATGGAGGGATGGTGGGAGATGGAAAACAGCCAGCTCTCCTCTTTAACTCTTTCACATACACCAAAAGCCAAAGGCTTCTAATAATTGCTGTCTCCTGCCAATCCTTGGTTTATATACCTGTATGAAAGTTCTAGATACAAGATGGTTGAATACTCAAGCACCCTCCAAAGAAGCTGTCAGCTTGAACAAAATTGCGTTAGAAGTAGTGTCAAGCACTAGTTCATCATACCCCTAGAATCAGGGTAGGTGGAGATTTTCCTTGTTTCACAAAAGCAGTGGTGTGGCCAATTATGTATAATGTAGTTGTTCAGTGAGCCTGCTCTCCCACCCACCCCGGGCACAGGGCCGCATGCTCGGGCAACACAGCGCTGAGCTCGGAGCTCCTTGATTGCAACCCTTACTGCAGGCTGCTTCGGTGACCTCCACGGGCTCGCTTAGCTTTGCCATCTCTACCTTTCCCTTATCTTCCAGAGGTGTTGTGAGGACAGATTAATGCTGAAAGTGATCATGAGCTCTGTTAAAAACTGTCTGAGTGTTATTATTGGCTGCAGCAATATTGTACTTGGCAGCAAAGAGGCCAGTTACAATTAGCTTCCGAAAGATGCTGCAGACACATAAATGCCTCCAATTCTCCCACCAGGGAAAGA
>NW_009648963.1:1117534-1119349 GCF_000708025.1 Charadrius vociferus | reverse complement strand
GCGAGAACATTTTGTCCGTGGAGGTTGGGTTCTGTTTGTAGATGTTTGCATCTCTCTGAGAAGAAAACTCGCTGGTGACCTGAGAAAACCCCTCGTCCCTGCTGCTAGAGTATGGATGTCTACCTGGCCAGCAGAAGCCTTCAGGCCCAGGAGCACTGCCGAAACAAAACTTGTGCAGACACGCTGTTGCTCCCATCAGCTGCGGCAGCCGTTCACCCGGCTGCTCACATGTTGGTGTGTGCGGTCAGCACAGCCCATCACCTGCCTGTGCTGGGGGATGCAAACGGCTTCCCAGTCTGCAGTGTGCTGGGAGAAGGGACCCCAAGTGATATAGCTCTGCTGGCAGGAGTTTTCAAGGCTCAAACTACACTTCTATGGTCATGTCTCGTTTCACTGACAGACATAGTTTTACTTTGCCACCTTGCTCCTAGTGGATACAGCTCTGCTTTTCTATGCCCTGGAGAAAATATAGCCATATCCTAGGGTTAGGTGATGGCCCTGCTGAAAAACTGGACAGAACAATTGGTTTTGTTACAAATTTATTTTTTTTTTTTTATCCAAGGTGCAACTTGTTACTTCACTTGTGGTTCTTTCAGGCCTTTCAGAAATGGGTAGATATCTCAGAAGGATTTTATAAAGAAATGTTTTGTTTTGAAGTGTCTAAAAAAAGAATAGAAAAGTTTAGGAATTTTTTAGGTTTGTTTTTTTTTTTTCTTTCAGGTTCAGTTTGAAATCAACTGTCTCTGAAACACCAATGAGTTCTAGATTTGGGTTGGAAAACATCACCAACCTTTTACTACAGAGTTATGGCTGAGGCTAAGGATAAAGAATTCTGTTCCTAACAACACGTAGCAATAAGAAATGAGAAACTTCTTCTGACAAGCACAAGTGTCCTCAGGCTTTTGGAGTGATTTTTATCTTTTGGAAAGCCAGTGTTTTAGGCAAATACAGTTCTGAAACTTCACCCAAATGCTGTCCTGATTTGCATAGCTGATTATGAAGCACCAGCACGCATGGTAGCAAAGGCTGTGATTGCCGTCTCCCGAGCTTCCTACACTGCAATGTGGTGCTACTTTTGCAGGCTTGATGTCCAAGTGATTCTTGTGGATCCTTCTAGCCTGGCTGGTGGCTGCTCCCTCCCTGGGAGCCACTGGGGAACAGGAGGCTGGTGTGGGATGGGGGATGCTCTTGTAAGGGATTTTTCCCTGCCTGGAGAGTGAGGGACTGGTCCCAGCAGCTTGCTTGACTGTGACTATGGATCCATGTGGAGGCTAAGCCTGGGATGTTGTCTGTCCCTGGGGCAGGGAAACCCCAGGGACACACAGATGAGATATTAGTGCGCTGCAGAGGGGTTTGTTTCCTGGTGACAAGGGAGTGTACGTGTCAACTATATCTGGTCAGCAGTCACCCTTGTTTACTGTACCCTTTCCATTCCCTTGAAGCTGTGTTTTGATAGTAAATCTGTTTGGGAACAGAGATGCTATTGATTTCATTTGTCTTCTCACCTCAGTAATTGTCCAGATTACCAGACTCACATGGAAATAAAAAGAGAGGTGACTCATTTGCTGAGTCCCTAATGCAGGGAGTCAGATGGAAATCAGTTTTAGCCATTATACATCGCAGAGCAGAGGTGTCACGCTCTAGCTGTGAAGCTCTTCCTAACAAGCCAGCTGACAGCTCTTGCTCCCCCCACAATTTCCTCATCGAAGGTGAATTGCAGTAATCCCATGTTAAGGTGACACAGGTGCGGATTCATTTCCAAAACTGCCAGTCCCTCTGGACTCCTTGTTTTTAATTATTCCCCCCCCTCCCCCC
>NW_009648963.1:1102627-1117500 GCF_000708025.1 Charadrius vociferus | reverse complement strand
TTTTCCCCCCCCCCCCCCCCACCCATGTCAGTACAGCAGCAGATTTAAATGCTGGTACTGCACTGATTAAAACTGTATTCCTAAAATAGCTTTGTCCTTTGGTATCATTCTGCAGGATGCTTTTGTTTCTTTTTAAATTGTTAGATTTTCAGAGCGAAATCTGAAGCAGAAATTGGAAAGGAAAGTTTCAAAATAACTTTCCTCTGTGACATGTATGCACTGCCTGCTCTTGGACAGTTCATTTTTTATAAAAATAGGTACAACCAGTAGTAAGAAAGACCAATATGTTCATACAGGCGTTGCTGAAGGAGCTGGCTAGCATTCCCTACATCTTTCCACCTCTTAACTTGAAAGTCTGTATTACCCATGCATCTCATCTTTTGGGGAACCTTTCTATGGACAGGTTGTCTATGGTAAGTTGTCCACGGTGTCACTTTTAGAGACTAGTGACTTCCATTTGGTTTTGGTGAAAATCTTCTGCTGTTCTGAGAAGATAAAACAGAACTTGGCTGCTGCCCTCACCCATCCATTCATTGCATGTCCCTCATGTCCTCTGGCATCTGCTGCCTCCTGGGTCCACCCAGTCTGAGCGGCCACCTTGTGTACAGCCTCATCTCCTCACCCATCTCACACCTCTGGGCTCTTAATTTCTTTTTTCTGTCTCCTTCTTTTGAGCTACAAAGCAGGAAACAAACACCATACTCCAGGTAGCACCTAATAGTGATTTCCGTGATCTCCTCTTTAATAGTCTATATGCTATTAGTGGTCCTGTCTAACAACCGTGTGTATTTATAAGAGCTGATTCCTCTAGGACTTACCAAAACCCTGCTTGCTCATCTTCACTTATGACCTAGATTTTCTACTTGATGGCATGTTTCAGCTAATCCAGCCCCTTTCCTCAGTACAGAGAGCTGGAGGGTGGTGCTTTTTCCTTTCTGTGATGGAACTGCCCTGGGTCCTCTGTAGCTGGTTCCTTAGCACTGAAATGAACTATTTGTGGCACTATATGTAAAGGCTACGTGACTGCTAAACAGTGTTTCTCTTTATGACCTATGTTAGACCTATTTCCATGGCTCACTGTCTTATTTATGTGTTACATACCCCTGAAAACAATGATTCCTACATCTTCTATATCAGTGGACCTCTGTCAATTTTTTTTCACCATGTGACCATCACACTTTTAATTGTAATGGGTAGAGAGTGGTACAATGCTGTGGATTAGCTGTAGGCCACTTGACTTTGCAGAGGATTAGGACTCTTCTGACTATGGCTTGGGAAAATTGGCACAAAGCATTAAGTAGACCTGGATAAACTCTGCACTCTTGGCAACGTCATTTCTTCTCTCTGGTGTGGTCAGGAGCTGCCATCTGTTCTATCTGATGCTGCTTTCTGCCAGGTACCTCGGGTGCTTACCTCTGGCTGGATGTTCTCTTTGCATTCAAAGTCCGAAGAACAGGCTGACTTACAGGCTTACAGTTCAACCAAACAATCATATTTCAGGGAAGGAGTAAAAAAAACGAACTTGGATTTAAAAAGATCCATGGGAATTTTTCTCCATAACTCTCTCCCTTCTTAGCAATTCTATTTCCCTTCTCTTGACAATGGAAAAGGTAAAAGAGAAAGAAGGAAAGATCTGAATAGCAAAAAGTGGTGGGTTTTAATTGTTTGTTGTTGTGTTTTGTTTTTGGTTTTTTTTTTTGGGGGGGAAGGGATACATATTGGAAAAAGTACATAAAGTTTCTGCCAAGCTTTACTTACATTTTTGAGAAATGCAATCTTTTTGGTAAGGAATTTGTGAGTCCCCCTTTTTTAACAGGTCCTACTGTGAGCTACGTTTAGAAAATAGTTCTTGTATTTACAAGGCAGAAAAAGATATTTATCTGCATAGCATGTGTTCTGGACCATATAGGTCTGATAACTGTTTTTAAATTAGAGACCAGGGCTCACCTGTGGCTATGCTGATATAACAGCACAAAAAACACTCTTTCCATGGTGAGAGGAGAGTTTACAAGAGACCTTACAGAGGACAGGAGAGACCCGTGTTTCCCATTTGCACTTTAGCTAACATGAAGCTGTAAAATATGGAATAATTCTATGAAGAAAATGACAAGATTTATCAATGAGAGACAATACTGATATCTTTTCAGCTCAGGAGACTTATACGTATTCAGCTTCTTGGTGAGGGCTGTTCTAGCTGGGGTTAATGGATTTGCCTGACCTGCAGACCCACTGCTATAAGAAAAAGAGAACCCTTGGCATGACAGTTTGCATGAGAATGGTGACTTCTGGGGAATGGTTTTTCCTAGGAATAGATTTTATATGCATATGAGCTATAACAGAAAGGTGGGATTAGTGGGATTTGCCTAAGTGCTCAGTTATTTAGGCTCTGAGTGGGCTTGTATTCATCTTTGTATCCTTCAGCCACTTTGGAAATCTGACCTTGGAACATCCAGTGCATCCTTGTGGGCACACTGCAGGAGCCATCCTCTCATCCAGAGCAGGATGAGAGGTAGGTAAGGGCAGGTTGCAATGGTATGGGGCTCTGCTATCATGAAGATGACCACGTCGTTAATGCTAGTGAGGCTCACTTAGTGTCTGTCTGCGGGTGTGCCTTCGAATATACATCAGAGGTGAAGCTGAGATTGGTGACTCCTTTGTTTCAGAGTAGGAAAATACCTACTCTAAATATTGTTTTCCAACTAATTTCTCAGGCCACTAGAATAAATTACGTTCATGGCTGCTCCAGCAGGTCAGCCAAACAGAGCTCCAGGAAAGTATATCCCACCGCAAACATGCTGTTGGAGGATTACAAAATTGTCCTCAGAGGTAATGAAGTGCTGAGCAGGTTGTGGGGGCACAAAATTTGCTTTTGTGGTGAAATGTTTCTGAGACAGGCTCAACGGGAACGAACTCACTACTCTCCCCCCAGGATGGGACCTCAGCACTGCCTTCACTACAAAGTGTATTGTAAGTACAGTTATCATAGCAGGTTGAAAAAAGCCCTTGTCTACAGCGTTCCAATTCCCTGACCTGTTTGCACTCACTTCACAATGAGGTGAAGCTCCAGGTATAAGCATTTATTGTTGTTGTAATTATTATTATTACTGATTACTAATACTATTACTATTATTATTCATGTACCTGTGCTCTAAAATGATTGTGTGGTCCTACATGAGCCTTAGGATGCACAGGATTACCTCCTGATTTTAATGTGCAATGGAAAGTTCCAGTTTCTTTTCATTGTTTTACGTGGTTTGGGTTTGTTGTTTGTTTTTTTGTTTTTTTGGTTTTTTTTTAATACAGTGAAATTAAATGCAAGAACCTCATAGCACAGCAATAAGGAAAAAAAATTAATTGAGCAAAAGTCAGCAAATGCAGAATTATGGTTCCCCCAGCAACTGTAATGAAGGCAGAGAACACATATATACGCTGGTGTTCAAGTTAACGCTGCACACTGCCTGGAATACAAATCCTAACTGTGTTCAAGGGGCTGAGTGATGATTACTGCGAGAACCATAACTTTACATTTCCTGACTTTTTGCAATTAAAATCTCAACCTGGATGATGCATTAGCATAGGCTTTGCATTTAATTTGCTATTTTCTTTAGAATGTATGTGTGTGTTGATTACGTTTGAACATTTCTTACCTTTTCATCTCATTTATTCTTTTGTAAGGGAAAAATCAGGGGAAAAACCATTTACCACATCAGCTCCCTTCTTCTCCCTCACCGGCGGGGGGGAAGAAGGAGGGGAAAAAAGAACAAAAACCTTAGTGCAAGCAGTGCAATTAATTGTATTTTTAGCTCCAAGAGGCATTTACTGATGAATGTAAATTTGTATCACTGCTTTTCTGTTAATATTTATACAAGGACCAGCCAGTCCATACAGAGATGGGTCTCCTCCAGACTTTTAACCCATACAGAGTTGAGCAAGACGTCATTTACTCATCCTTGGAGTGCCAGAAGCAAGTCTGAGAAGACCTTTCGTGGCTCCAAGCTCACAGGTTTTTTTTAGCCCATGGATGTTAAAGTTCAGGCCTGCGGTCTGTGGTCCTTCTGGCTGTGTGAAGCCCCAGTGACTTGAAAAGCTCAGACTTGTGAATGCTCGAAAGTCTGTTTTCATTGTAGAGTCTAACTGGACTCTTTCTGAATCGTTGGTGTAGCTCCTTGCTTAGCCACAGGGAGATTTAATGGATGTAAGGGTGCTTCACGCCCTGGCTAGCTGACATGCTGTGGGGTACGGACAAAATCCCACCAGTACTTTAGCTGGGGACAGCATCCCTCATGGCCCAATGGAAGATCAGACCGAATTCCTGCAGTGCTGGTGGGATTATAGTGTTTTTCTTCCATTTTCATCTGTCTGGAGGGAACGATGACTTCTCTCACAACCTGATGGAGCCTTGGGAGCACTGGCAGGTTCATGGGCAGAGCCCTGGCACCAGCCTGGCTTAGTCTGTCCCTCAAACCAGTCCCCCACACCAGCTCTGTAGAGAATCTCATCCTCTTCACCATCATCCTGCCTAGGAGCAGTCAATTGTGCTTATAGTCTTTGGGCCTAATGGCAGATCAGCAAGAAGGAAGGGATGCAACTCAGCCAGCTATGTTTATGCTGCAATCTTTTTTTTTTTTCTATTTGTTGCTAATGTGTTGATACTTACATAATTGTGTTTGACCTTTGCTTTGTTCTTTTGCACTTCAACCTTTCTTAGCGGCTCTTTTTTTTGCTTTGTGCTCAACCATTTCATGATGGTGACTTCTTCCTATAATTAACTCTATTCCCTTTGTTCTGGGCCTTGTGCTTTTATATCCCACTCCCCGTAGAGCCATCAAATTTCTTTTAACCTAGAGGCCCTCTGCCACCAAGGGTAAATCAGCCTTGTCTAAGCTCATTCACTTGAGCCCACCAAAGAGAGATTCCCCTCCCTTTCTGTCCATCCTCATATGAGCTCATGTCCGTGTAAAGATGTCAGGCATCAAAGTTCAAAGAGAAAATAGCTTGGCTCACGTTTTCCAGATGCTGTCAGACTGTTGCTTAGGCTCTGAAGGAATTAAATTATGTGAGTACTCATGCTGCTGTCAGAGGCTTGATGCCTTCCAAGAACAAATACTGTTATCTTTAACCATATCTAGCGTGCCTGAAAATCACAAAGTTCTACCTCATCGATCAATTTACCAAAAATCCAGAAAAATGTGAAAGCTTAGGACTGTTAATTAATGGTGGTGCATCGGATGGATGTGTACCCAAACATGTGAATCCAGCATATCTCTATTAGAAGTTACAGAATTCTGAAAAACAGAGGTGACCTGGAGCAATATGACTTAAAACACTAAAAGGAATGGCTTCTGTAAAGGCAATGTTTACTCCTTTTATAGGTGAAATTTTTACTTTGTGTTTTGACATGGTGGATTTTGAAAAACTTCACATGTCATTCCTAGGACAAATAGCAGACAGACAGAATTCATTTTGTTAAAACCTTTACTACATCCTATTGGCAAACTGCGTTTTGTCAAACTCTCTTGTTCATAATGTTCACAAAAGACACTTCATCACATTTTTTGTCAACAGAATGTAATTTTATTCCAATCATTCTGTCAACAAAGAGAAATACCATAAAATCACTTTGCTCACAAACATAAATTATATGTTGATTTTGTTTGTAGAAGAAATGGAAGTATCAAAACTTTTTCTGGGGAGACAATGAAGACAGATCACATTCAGTCTGTGGACAAAATATTAATGTTACAGGCAGTGGTTTGTAATTTCTGGGCTGGCTGGAGGGCAGAGCACGCATGAAATTCAGGGTGAAGCCAAGAAGAAATGTATCAATGTGCTCATTCTGACCCTAATTTGGGACATTGGGATGAAGTCAATGAGCTTTGGATCAGGCCTCTAAAGCATCAGATGTGATGCAAGGCATTGTATACATGGAAAGCAAGGAACCCATGAGAGGAGCTATGCCTTCATGGAGAAGTGGTTGGGATGCCATGGACGATACTGCAGGGCATTTCTCATGGCACGAGGTAGCTGTGTTTAGGTGGCACAATGGAGTCCCCAGTCTGCTCTTTCACTGACTGTGTGGTGTTCTGATAAGTTTCCTTTTTTTTTTTTTTTCTCCTTTTTCTAAATAACTGCTTTCTTGCCCAGCATAAGTAATGCACTAGTTTCAAGATACAGCCTTTTGAAGTGGCTATTTACAGTGTAGGGCCATTGCTCGAGAGCCTACATACTCCAGCATGATACGAGAAAAAGCTCTGTGTATTTTAGAGTGATTGTCAGCCACTTTCCATTTTCCTTGTTACAGTACATGAACAGCATCTTCCTTTGTCTTCATCTTTCAGCCTAATAGTTTAAACATAGCAAAATAGGCATCTCAAATAATTGTTGGATTTTGAGTGTTTGGCTCACAACAATGTGTGCTTTTCGACTGCTGGTCAAAAGGACCTGTGCAGAGTACAGATTTCATTCAGATGTATTTGGGGAACGTACATTCTTTTTTAGCTACTAGTTTTTCAAGAAACTTGGTACCAGGTACTTCAGGGTACTTCGGGGTATCAAGAAAAATAACGCTGTAGTATTGACTCCCCACACCAAAAATGTTCACCCGCCAATAACTAGCATAGACAAAGGGCAGGAAAAAACCTCATCAGTTAAAGACGATTGTATGAATGATTTTTGTACAATTACAAGCAACTTGCGGAGTTTTTTTCCTCTATTAAACTGATTGCAAATGGAGAACAAGGTTCAAACCCTGGACTGGACTGGGATTTGGGATCCTTGAGTTCATTTGTCAGCTCTGCCGCTGATCTGCTGGGTAACTTTGAGGAAATTGTTTCACCTTTCTGTGCACAAAGGTCCCATTTATACAAAAGAGGTAATGGTTGATGTTTCTGTAGTGCTTAATACCTATGTGAAGAATGCTGCAGAGAAACCAGGTTTTGAATTGAATAAATGACCATCTTCTTTTCAGTTTTTCATGCTCTAACATCTTCTCTTCCTTCCCTGTACACTTGGGTGGTTGCTCTAGGCTGATGGGGCTTTCTCAAGGTGGCCTCAGAGAGTGATCCCTCTTCTCTTGTTTGTGACCAAGATCTGGCTGATGCTCCTCCTTCTCCTCCACTTGACTACTGCAGACTGCTCTTTACCTGGCCTTTCCAATTTCTCACAGTTTTTTTTCCTTGAGGTGATCCAAAACACTGCTGCCAAAACCTTGTCTGCATTCACGCCATGACGTGGCTCTGACTCAGACTTGTATCTGAACATCACCTCCCAGCCTCCTGGCGTGCTGTTTTCTGATCTCCATCTCCCTCGCTCAACTTATCAGCAGCGCTAAATGTTCTGCCAGCGTGGCTTATCGCTTGGCTTATTGCTGGCCCTTGCTGCTCCCTCTGACTCCTCCTCCTGTCCCAAGCCTGCACCTCCCTTCCTGGCTACCTCCAGCCTCCACGGCTGGTACGCTGGAGGGAGGAAGACCTTTGTGCTTAGCTTCTTCCTCAAGTATCTCTTTGGCCTTTGTCAACAGCCATGCTTCAACTTTGAAAATATTACATCTGCCAATAAATTTCTAGTAATCCTGCTTTTGGAGCCACCCAGATTTCCAGGGAGCCTCTGTACCTCCATTGTTTCTGTCGGTGGCATCAATTAATGTGTTGCGGAGGGGAAGAAAACTGTTCTTCACTGGTGGCTATCTACGCAGCTTTCCATGCTAGAACAGTTTGTACTTCATTGTAACACCCGGTGACTTCTGTAACTCTGAATACATAAGCACAAACGTTGACTCGGTTGAGTTTAACAGACTTTCTGCATATGGGTTTAAAAAAGAATAGGAGGAAGAGATGAACAGCTAATTTCTGAATACTCAACAACGCTGTAAAAGCAACTTGTTGAGACACGCCAGGGAGTTTCGCAACTTCTCAGGGTTCTTGAAACAGCAGGTGCAGACTATTTGAATCTTGCTTGTAAAACAAAATTTTTAGAAGAATGGAAAAAAGCCCTCTCAGCATCTTGTCTTTGGAAAGTGTGTTATGGTTATGTATTAACACAAGAAAAAGGTTTTAAGTCGACAATAAGTAAAATGGTATAGTAACTAGATTCAAGCATGCAGACTCACAGCTCATTTTTAAAAGTGTCCAATAAGATTATTTTCATGTTGCTTCTTAAAATGGCCCAGAAGAATATGGTATGTCAGTTCTTGGGCTTTTATCAATGAGAACAGAGCTTTAAAGTAAGTACAAGTATATATTCAGTCTTAAGCAGTGAAATAATATATTATCTCCTTTCAGAAGTCAACTGGAAGTCAGAGAAGAGATAAATTAATAATTACAAATGCTTCGTAATTGCACATAAAGTCCAGTAGCCTTGCATTAATTGAAAATCCAAACCCTCATGAGATCAATGGGAATTTTCTGTTGACCTTAGCAGGGAGGTAAGCCCATATGCACTTTGAAGGCAAGCTTGCTTGCCCAGATTGGTGTTGGTTGCAGTTCCTTACCTCGCAATGTGAACATCCTTGAAGCAGAAGAGTGATCAGTTTTTACAGCCCCTCAGTCTTCTGGGTCTGCCTTTTCCACCCTTTCTGCTCTCCTGTGCACTGAAGCTGTGCACCATTCGGCCTTTAACCCTTCTTTCCACATGATCTCTCCCATTTTTGCAGTAATTGGTTCACCTCAGCCTCAACGCACTCCATCAGGTTGCTGTGAGCTGGCCAGAGGGTCCCACGAAGGTGCTGATTAGCCGCCACCAGGGCTATGACCCTCTGTCCGTCTGCTGGCATCCTGCAGAGCCAGAGGCAGTGGGGACTGTGTGATCAGCATCACAAGCTCGTTAAAAAGTTAGCAAACAGCTTCTAAAAAATCAAAGAATGGGAAAACAGCAGCTGTAGTCTGGCAACTCTTTGAAGTTCTGGTAAAGGGACGGGTGAGCTTGACTGGGTGCTCACAGCTGCAGAGGTGGCAGTGTCCCCAAGGTGAGCGGCAGGCAAATGAGCAAGGGCACACTGACTCCTCGGCTGGAGGATGGCGGCAGAGAAGATCCCCGGTGGTGATGCTGCCATGGGCGAGGGCGCTGAAACCCCTCTGCAACAGGTCTCATGGCTGGGTCACCCATTTTGGGGCTGTAACTCAAGGATCTGTTTGCAGCTGGAGGAAAAAGGACAGCAGGTGACAGAGCAGCTCTGGAGCAGAATGGCAGCAGCAGCCCCAATTAGTGAAATGCGTCTGTGCTTTTGGTGTCCTTCTGGAGGAAATTACAGGGAAGGCAGGAGGGATTTTGTGGTTATGACCAAGAAAATAATTACCGTGGAGGCTACTGTGTATGACAAACTGGCTTTTAAGATCATCTGAGGGAGGAAGCCATGCGCTTCCCCCAGCCCATCCTCTTCAGTCTCTGATCAAAGATGGAAGCCAAGCAGAAGACGAAATTAAGTGTGCAATTTCTGATTCATCCTCACTAGGTTTGTGCTGATTACTTAAACAAAAAAAAAATAATCAAAGCTGGGATTACAGGCTTAGCAAGGGGAGTGCATATTTCAGCACATACTGGGCTCTTTGTCATTCTGTCACACTGGCAGAATGAGACTATTAATGCATTGTCCCAGGCAGGCTGCATTATAAAGCCCAGTGGCTAAGTTAAATGAAAAAGTCCTCTAAGAAAAACAGCGTGCAGCTTCCCACTGCTCTCTCTTTCTTGCAGAACTGTCTAGGTGTGGTAGGGGAGATACAGTGGATGAAGTTGTAAGAGCTTTCCATAGAGAAGGAGAAACTTACGACAGTCAATAAGGTTCCTGGGCAAAGCAGATTTCCAGTGTCTGCTCACCATCTTACAAATTCTCCTGACTTTCTGAAGTGCTCTGTGTCAGCAGGTGACAAATATTCCCTCTTTGTGTGCAGGGAAGGAATTACATGGTGGGCTGTAAGTGCTTTCCCCACTTACCTGTTCAGCACTACCAAAAGTGTCTGGGGCATAAGGGGCACAGGCATCCCGCTTTTAACCATAACATTAGGATGAAAACAAACTCTCCACTTTTGAAAAGAGCTAAAATACAGATTTTACAGCCCTCTGCATCAATACGAGTGATCTGGGGGCGAAGGCTTGCCTAGTAATTAATTACCTGGTATGCCAGTGACTAACAGGTTCAGGCATCCCTTGCAGGAGGCATGAAGACCAGCAGTGGCCCCAGTGCAATTTAGGAAGCCCTGTCTCTTAACAGCTGTTTTAAGTTCAGGTATATAAGTTAAACTCCCTGCCAGTGGTGTAACTCACCACTATTTCTTGCCTCCCAGTCATCCATTTCCGCGGCACTGGCAGGTGCCTGGTGCTGAGTCGGCCAGCCAAAAACTTCCTGTTCTTTGTGGAGATGAACTGCTAAATAACAGTAACAAGCTGCTCGGCATTAATATTATCTCCCTTAAATTTTGGCCACCCTTGGTCAGGGCGATCCCTAAGGAAGTTGCCTAGGTTTTGCCGCAGACCCAAAGCCACCACCCATCCCCTTAGCACTGCGAGGGGAAAGCAACCCCCCCTTTCAGCGCTAGCTATCCGGTGGCTGAGAGTGACAGCCCGCTTTTGGGGAATCAGTACTAATTACAGCTCATAACAGATGTCTCCACTCCACCGCGTTCGGATGCGGGTCCCCCGTGAGACCTGCTGTTGCTTTCTGAGAGTCGGAAACGAGCACTGAAGTGTCTCCACCGGTGCTCACGCTGCTTCAGCATCCCACTTGCAGCACCCGGGCGGCCGCCAGCGGGGCACGGGTACCAGTATCCCCAGGGCTGGGCAGGCTGCGGGGACCACAGTGCAGGGGCCAGACGCTGCCGGAGGGGGGCTGGCAGGCTCAGGTGGGTGTCCTGAGCCCCTGGGATGGCCCGAGGAGCTGCTGTGCCCCTTTTGAGCTCAGGGTTTCTGTTCCTGCCTCTGCAAGCTGCTCGTGGTGTCACCTCAAACAAGTCCATGCAGCCGCCCACGTCTCAAGGCCGGCTGCTATATCAACTGAGTCGTGTAAAAGCCTAAAAATCCAAGCAATTGATGAGTGCCCTTTATTCCAGACATTTCACAGAGAAGAAATGGAGAATAGGGTATATCAGGGAGAACTACTCTTTTAATGCACAAAAATGCTATGTAGCTTAATGAACGTTTACAAAAGGCTTCGAGTACCAGGGTGAGGAAGGGTGTTATAAAGGCAGAAAATGTTACTTTGTCGTGAGCTTCTCAACTGTGTTTCTCCTCTTTCTGAGATTGAATGACTTGGGAATTTCTCTTCCCCCTCCCCCCCCGACACTTACAATGTTTTGTTCCTTTCTTTGTATTTGTCAAAGGTAACCTTGCAAATGGGGAAGAGCAGCCAATATGAAGAAGACCATCCTTTTCTGGGAGCCACTTCTTCCATGGGTTTGCCATGGAGAGTCTGCTGGTTCACAAATAGGCCACAGGTAGCTCTTGATGGACCAGCACCTAAATCCCTGTGGCTCTTCAATGCCAGCTGGCTGCTGGGGGCCCTGGGGCAGTTTTGGGGAGCCCATCCAGCCCCAGTGGCGGGGGCTGGTGGGAGCCACCCCCCTCTCATTTCCCCAGCCTGGGCAAAACCAAGTTGCTTTTTGGGCTGCTTTTATGGCAGAGATGGTGTTAAACATCAGTTGATCTGGCAACCTGTCTTCCTACTGCTTCATTCTGGAAGAAAACAAGGCTAAAATAAAAGGGCCTTTTCCTCTTTTATTTGTCGTGTTACTAATTGCTGTATTACAGCATTTTCCAAGACCAATTACACACTGTTTGGGGAGTGCAAAACCTACCATGGTTTATTATACAGCGATGGCTCATGGAAGAAAAGTAGCTGAATTCAAGCCCTTACTGTTTCGTGTATTTATCCCAATGCAGGTTTCATATATACATATATATAATAGGAAGTGCACAACAGTCAGCAATGTTTAAAACAGAATTTCTTCCCCACAAGGGAATGAATACAAGTCATTTGTCATATGTTTCATTTAATTCATGGCTACAGAGCATTTTAGAATTGCTTGATGTAAATCTGTCTCATCTATTTGACAACTCTGATATTGAGTCATTCATTTTTATTCTATGACTTAAAAAATTCTATATTGCAGCTGGAGATGGGTGGCTAAAGTGCTAGTTTTGGACTATGGCTTGAATGTAACAATAGCTTTTGACCCTAGCTCCAGTCCCAAGGAAAGTGAATTTGGCAATCTCATTTCAATTCATAGTGAATAGCTGTTCACATAAAAAAATCAGCACCTACCATTTGTCATACTTGGCAGCTTCTGCTTAAGAATGGTCCAGAACTGCATTACCATGGAAACTAAATTACCTACTCCTACTCCTGGCTCAGAAGGTGATTTCAGCCGGTTGTGGAGGTTTCATATCGCTGACAGAAGGAGGTGGGGGTAACCTGGGGGAACTGCAACACATATGACCCATAAGTATGCTTGTATCAATCCTCCGTTTTGAATATTGCCATCTTCTGGTCACGTGACGTTGGGTTTAGGTCAACTGGCTTTCTAGCACATCACGACTTATTTGCTGATTTTTATTGTGATAACAGCTACTGGCTCCAATCAGGCCTGGGACTGTGTTGTGGTTAGTGCTGTACACACATATGTTTAGAGACAGTTTCTACTCTAAAGACCAGGCAAGCATGAGAGGTTCCACATATTCCTTTTTTACTAGAAAATTAAAACAAGGTAAGTGATTTGCCTGAGATTACACAGGAAAGTAGTGGCAGACCTAGCAGATGAATGCCCCTTGTTACTTCCCCAAATCACTTTATTCTTCTTCAGAATTACTCCTAATCACCTAACGAGGTGAGCTGGGAATACCACACGGGTGGATATTTTTTTCTTTCTGGCCATCTACCAAAAGGCTGCTGATTCACAGAACAGTATTTTATTTAAGGCTGCTCAGTCCTGGAGTGAACAAACATAATGGATTAGAGATCAATGTTTACTGGACACTGAAAGTTTTTAAGGTTAATTACATACTGTATGTTGATTTTGTAATTGTAAGCAAAAACTCTGCTGTAACTGCTCCATCCTCCAATAATAACTGAAACAAAAGATTGCTTCAATCTGCTGAGCTGCGTAAGCCACCATTTTTCCTCTCAGGTACTGTTTCTTACCAAGATGTACATTGGTGGAAAGACTAGAAACTAAATAAACATACATACAAAAAACAGACTACTGTGGATCCCTCTTAGACTCGCAGAGCTAGAAATGCAGCAGAGAGAAACAAAAGGAGCTTTGCCTTTGCTGGTGTGGTGGCTGGGCAAGGATGGGAAAGCCACAAGCACCCCGTGATGGTTTGTCTCCAAGGGTTGCACCACAACTTTAGGACTGTGGCATGAGCAGCACAGCTGGGAGAATTTGGGAGCGGCCCCCATAGTTGGGCTGGCTTTGGTTTTAGGAGATGACAGCTCGTAAAGGCTACTAGGTCTTGCTACAGGGTTGGTAAAATCAGACAGAAAAGCGCACCAAGGTACGGGCTGTTGGGATCTCTTTCCCAACCTGTGGAGAAGCCCCATCCAAAGCCACAAGGTGCCTCTCACAGGGATCACCAGCCCGAGGAGCTCTGCTTTGCAGAGAATGCCAGGGGAAAGTCCCTCTCTGGTCCCCA
Organism: Charadrius vociferus; assembly: GCF_000708025.1. Classification (NCBI taxonomy): domain Eukaryota; kingdom Metazoa; phylum Chordata; class Aves; order Charadriiformes; family Charadriidae; genus Charadrius; species Charadrius vociferus. The sequence goes on along the minus strand of NW_009648963.1, from coordinate 1,103,880 downwards.
CCCACTCGCCCTGTGCAGCGGGACTGTGTCAGAGGTGGCCACAGCTGAAGCCCTCTCCCGGGTGACCTCTGCGCCTCCTGCCGTGCCCTTCCCTTGTCTTGACCCTGTCAGAGCTGGTATCCATGTACTTTTCAAGCTGGGCCAGAGGAGATGTGTGTGAGGATGTGGTGTAAGGATCTGGATGTTTGTGGCTGTTGGTCCTTGACCAAGTGCCAGATTTGAACCATGGAGGAAGAGAGTCCCTCATTTCCTGGCTGCAGAGTAGATCCTGCTTGGGGAACGGAGAAGGTCGTGAGCACCCATCCCCAAAGCACATCCCGGTGCCCAGGTGCTTCCCATGCCACAGACCCATGCCATGTCCGTCTCCACCCACAGGCATGGACAGCTCCTACTTCTTGGATTACAGGAGCACAGGAGCTGCTGGTGGTCACCAGACCTTCATCCCATTTTGGCACCTCCCTCCACAGGATGCCAAGGGCGGACACCCTTTTTGCTTTGCCCTTGCCGTGGCCCTGGCAGAGTATTTGGGTCCCTTCTGCTCTGCCTTTGCCTTTTATATGCATCTTTCCTATTTAAGTGTCACAGATCACTGCACCAGCTGATTAGCCTATACATGGATGGAATATAAAAGAGCAAGTCCCCAAGTTGTAGGTAAGACCTTTTGTGAGACTGACTGGCTAAAAATAAAACGGAAATTGGCTCTGAGCTTTTGAGAATCTGTCTCTTCCTCAGGCCACGGGAAAGCAGAGCAAGGGGTAGCACTTCATAATTAATTATGAATTTATAATTAATTTGAAGCCTGAATCAACAGCCTACTAGTAGACCTGCTATTACTTGCTGCATCTTCCCACAGTCTGATGGAGAGTTTGATCTTCACAAGCAGGTTTCAAAATTTCAGGGCCTTTTTCTATTCAGTTTGCATTTATTCAGCCTATTAGTCTTGCATACAACTCTGGGGTTTTTTGATAGTTTTTCTGGTTAAGAGACCAGATCAATAGCTGTATTTTGGGTCTCTCAGTTATACAAGTGAACGCAAACAAAGTTACCCTCCCTGGGTAGGAATGACTTGTTTATTTGTGTAGGCTTATGTATTGTTTTGAAGGTTGGTTCTTTAGGCAGATAAGGCAAAAATATCCCGTGCCTCTGCCACACATAATCTGATGTTCATCATATAGAAAGACTCCTAACTCTGTGCAATAAACTCAGCAAAACTTCTCTCCCCTTAGAGTTGTGCGGGGCTTAAGCAGATTGGC
>NW_009648963.1:1063700-1102569 GCF_000708025.1 Charadrius vociferus | reverse complement strand
CTGATTTCAAGGAGATCAGAGCTGGGTCAGTGTCGAACACTTCTGAAAATCCCACCTGTAAAGCCTGCAGAGTTCATTATAGGGGCAAAATGTTGTATAAAGCCCAGCAGGGACATACACAAATTGTTAGCAGCTTATTAATGGCCTCCACAGTGGATGTATGTATTGAATTTAATTGAGCTGCATCCCAGTAAGGTTCTGATATGCTTCTGATTAATTTTCTCTACAGTCTACCCTTTACTTCTCCTCTTAGAAACTGGACAGGCACTCCATGTTTGCACTTGCATAAAAGACTGGCAGCGAAATGAAGCATGCAGGTAGTTATTTATTATGCCCCGAGGAAGAGCAGTGAGTGAGGCAGGCTGTTCGTTAATGTAGTTGGATGCTAGCAGTTTGGTATCAATCCCGCGTGACGTCATCCTAAAATAAAGTAGTATTAGATGTGATACTATTTAATTTTGCGGGTGGAAGCATGGTTAAGTTGCTTTGTATAAGGTCTGGTTAGCGGTGTAAACACATAAAGTAAGCGTTGAGCGCAGTGACACACTTGAAAGGGCAGGTTATATTTATTCTGTGCTGTGTCAAGGGCGTGCTGCTTGCTAACTGCAATTAGGCAGTGTATCTGGAGGTCTGCGTCCAAATAGCGAAAATGTCTTTGCAGAGTATAAAAGGACTATTGTGTTAGTCCTCGGGTCTCGAAGGGTATGAAGATGTTTCCCTCTCCTGCCCGTTTTCACTCGTACTTGGTTACTTTTATGTAAATCCAGTGATGAGGAGAGCTGACAAGACTGCGACATAAAGAAATTTCACCTTTTTCACTGAAACAGGGCTTTTATTGTCAAGTAATACTGTCTTAGTCCTCTGCAAAGGAAAGAAAGAGATGCTGTTGAAAATCCCGTAATTAGCAGCTTAAGGTATAAACCACATAGAACCCTGTGTTCTACCATAAACCCCCTAATTAGCTTTGTAGGGTCTGTTTAAAAGCAAACAGACATGCATCCTTATCACTAAATAATTATTTGAAAATAAACTCTTTCTCAACACATCTTAGGAAAATACAGGATTATTAGTTGGCAGAGTTAAGCCAGCTGAGTAGCTGAAAAAGCATGAAAAGAGCTACAGAAGTTCTTTTCAGAATCTTGCTCTCTTTGGCTTTATTTCTCTAAAGCTTGATTTATCAAGAGGAGAATACAGTGTTTGGTTTCCCCACAAGTAAGCTCTTTTCATGTTTTGTCTTTGAAATGAAAATCGTCTTTTGGAACAAATATCTGCTCTATCAGATAACTGCATGCTTGTCATCCCTAACAGTGCGCTGGCAGGAAGGCTGGGCGAGGATTTTTCTGCAGTACATTGAGTACACAGTGCTGGCACTAGATCAAGAATCAATTCCTCTGATATCGAAATATTGACTTTGCATGGGCCAGTCTGATTTAAATGCTTATCATTCTTGACTTTGTAGGCTACATACATACTGCAAACATTTTTCATGTGGGTCCGAGAATAAACGTCTTTACAGCTGCCTGGCCATTTCTAGCAGAATAACAAAGGGGCTGTGTGCATGTACGGGAGCCTGCGTGTGTGAGTGAGATCGCCGGCAGATTAATGCAACTGCCACATCTGCGTAGGGCCCGTTTAGAAGAAGTTGGGAAGGGTATTTTCAATACTTGGAATTGTGCAGTGTCATTCCTCTTGAGTGTAAACACAGGTTTCACTGCTCAGTCTGGATGGGTGTTGACCTCAGAGCTGAAAAAAGGGAGAACACAAACAAGCCCTAACACAGTTATTAAAACATTTTAAAATCTTTGTGATGTGAAATAATAATAAAGCTAATAATAAAAAAGTAACGATAATTTCCCATAGGCAATCAGAACACCTATTAGGTTAGCAACGACGTTTAATTGGCATTATCGTATGCTTCAGTGAGGAAGACAATGGATCTTGCGTGTGCGCAAGTGGAACGCATTTGCATTTCATAGATGATTAAAATAGATTTGATTGCATTTGTCTGAAGCCTGGCAAGTGAGGGCACATCTGCCACATTCGATGTGCCCCGCGTTTCCTAGGACTAATGGAGTGCACTGAGTCACCGCGAGATGGGCTTTTACCTCCGAAAGTCCCACAGCACCTTCTGCTGCGTGGCCAGCTTCTTTGTTAGCCCTGGAGACCTCTTCTTATAAAGAATTGATGTAAAGTGGAGCAAGATGGGAAGGATTCAAGGCAGTGAACTTGTCTTCATCTGGTTATGCGAGAGCCCTTGGGCTTTTTGCTGCTTCAAGGTAGAATTTATAAGGTGAGATGAAAGGTAATTTAAGTCATTAATTTGTGTTAAGGGCTGGCAGAACAACAACAGTGCATTTAATCTCACTGTGGAAAAAAATCAGTGATTTGCAGAGTAGGGGTCAGAATTAGGGGTCTGATTTCCTCTTCCACTCAGCTTAAAAAGGACTGCTTCAAAATGGAGATTTTTATTTACTAGAAACATAAAGCTGAGTTAATTGACTTTGAAAAAAATATCCAAGAGCCTTAAATATAATATAGAAACCAATTAATTAATGGTACTAAAATGTTTTCCTTGTGCTTTTCATTACTTTCCCGGCAGCCCTTCAGCCCAGACTTGTCGCCTGCCACTAGAGCCCGGGGCTGCGGTGAAGGGCAAGGGCTGCCCTGTGCTTTGCATGGAGGTGAAGCCCTCGCCACCAGTGAGCCCACCTTTCCCTCCCTAACCCAAGGGCAGCTTTCTTTTTGGCAGTGCTGTGCTTTTTTGCCAGCTAGCATGACCATCCTGTGGCTGATGAGTAGCTCACAGTGCTCTTGTTCTTCTCTATTACTTCCCCCACTGCTCCCGGTGTGCCTCCTGGCCTCTTATCAGGGTCCTTGTCTATGGATTTCTGCTCTTTATTGTTTTCTCCACTCTGAGGGGCCTTCTATTTTTGCTGCCTTTGTGTTCCCTCTGCTCTTGCTACACGTTGTGCTCTGCTGTGCCTTATTCTCACGGCATTGCGCTCTTTCATGTGCCAAATGACTGCTCTTCCCTCTTTGAGAAATGTCTCTGAAAAACACACTGCCCTTACATCAAAGAATGAAATAAAGATGAGCTGGCTTGCCTGGGAGAACCTGGAAAATATGCTTCCTCATCTGATGAAAGCGGCTTGTCCTGGGCACTAATACTTTGCAATAGCTAGACATGTCCAACAGTAGTGACAATGGTTTTCTAAAGGAGCAGGTTTCTTGGATGGCTCCTGTGCTGCCACCTCCAGTGGTCCTTGGGTGATTGTGGGCACGACTCTGCCCCTCACCCTCATGGTGGGCTGTTGGGGTTCCTCAACCTGCCCTTCAGTCCTAGTCCTTACTCAGCTTCCTTGCCATCACCGCAGCTCTGTACCAGCTTTCGCGTTGCCTGCTTCTTGCCTTTCACCCTTTCCATTGCTCAGTCCCCTCAGGAACAGCCCTGGCACTGCCCAGCTTGGAGGGAGTGGAGCAATCAACCTTCTGCCACTAGGAGAGCTCAGATACCACCCATGCCTTGTGCTTGACTGGGACCTCCCTGCAGTCCCTGCTTCCTGAACTCCGGCCATGGCCATGCCTCATTGCTCTGGACTAGACCTGCATGTAGTGTAGGACTCGCTCCACAGGTTGGGTGGTGGCCACATGGAGATGGAGTGCACAGGTGCTGGAGTTTTGTTCAAACGATGATGTTTGGAAAGAAAACAGAAAATTACTGGTGATGTATGTAACATTGTTAAAATAATAATTAAAGTTTGCCTGGCTGAGTCTGATTTTAATCATATACATCGCCTTTTTTCCCCTTTTACTTAAGTAAAATATTCCCATAGAGAAAAAGTGCTTACAAAAAATTCTCACCATTTATTGCCAAAGCTTTTCCCTTCAGCTTTGTTGCTACTTAATCTTAGACCCTGGAGGCAAGTTGCACATATTAACCTGTCAGAGCAATGTTAAAATTGTGTGACACTTAGGAATATATTCAGAAAGTCCATAAAACCATCATAATGGCTGTTTTTCCTCCTCATCCGGTCACGCATTTTAACAGCATTTCTCCATACACTGTACCTCTGACCTTATTGTTTATTTAACGTGGTCTTCCAGTTGGCTTTTTGGAGGTTTTTGGATCACTGGACAGAGGAACGTGTGCCTTTGCTTGTGTTCATCACTTGTCTAAGGTCTCTAAGACTTCAAGATGCCAACAACAGTGCCACAATTCAAGGCCTCCTTTGAGTACTTCTGCTTGGCTGTAAGAAGAGCAGCAGAATAAAAGCTACAGCTGAGTTCTTCTAGATGCAACTGATGGAGTAGTGTGGGCTGTTATCTCCTTAGGAAAATTAACAAGCTGCCTGACCTGTGTCTGCTTATGCACAACTCCCTTTTATAAATTACTGATGATCATTTGTTTGCTGTGAATCCCCTAATGGACCGAGGCATTTCATTAACCTATGGGAAGGTCTGTTTTCTCAGGTGCCGTTGGCCATCCTTTCTGAGGATGGAAGGAGAGGTAAGTAAAGGTCAGGGGAAGAGGAGCTTGGATAGTGAAGAACTATGATTAATGTCAGCTGCTTTTGAATAATGCTTTCACTTATAAGTTTCAGATTGTTAAATACATCTTTGGGCATGCAGCTTTAGACATACAGTGTCAGAGTCTGGAAAACAAACATTTCAGACGGGCGCGCTGGACTCTGCAGTTGGGAGAAGTCCCCACATAATACGAATTGCTGTTTCCACGTGACGACTCGGACACCAAACTGAGGGGGAAATACGGCTTTTAGCTTTGGTAGTGTTTATCAGCGATAAATGCCTGGAATATTTTTTATCAGGGCATAAATATATAATGGTGTTCAGGCCCCTCCATGAAGCAATACGCTTTGGAATATAAAAATCATAATTAATACACAGGTCATGAGTTTGTAGATTTCATTTTTATTCTGATAAGGAAAAATGTTTCTTGTTTGCAAGTCAGTAAGCATGTACATGCTAAAAAATTGTTTACCGTGTTTGAGAAACACAAACATAAGGCTAAATTAAGCTTGATCAGCCAAGTCTGACTGTATCCTCTTTAATACAGCACGGTTGGCAACTCTAATCTTGAAGCTTGCAAGCTGTAGAAAAAGCATAATTTTCATACACCTTTGGGAGAGAGGATCCTTTCCTGGTAGCTAAGAAGTTTCTCTCACAAGCTCAGAAAGAAAAACGTTCATATGCAACAGAAAGATCTTTATTTGAAGGCAAAAATAGCACCTGTCTGTCGTGTGCTCTAATTAACTTGCTGTGATGTCGCTCTGGTGATGGACACAGAAATAGACATTTGCTTTCCTAAATCCCGAAGTAGAAAATGAGGCATGAGTCAGGAGGATACAAGAGGGCAGAACTCATTTTCTTTTAATTACTTTTATTCAGGTTATATCATCCAGCAGCTGTTCAAGTTTCATTCTGAGAAGTTGAATCCTTCTGAAATCCCAGCATGTCATTTTTGATGGGAATTACTCTCTTCTCCTTTATACATATATATGGGTTTTTATCATAGTGCTGATAGGGAAAGTAGGCGCTGTGAACAGTGTTCCTCTTCACCGTTGAAGGATGTAATTGGCCACCAACTCTCTGCCAGTAAAACGGAGGAGGAGGAAACGCTCTGCAAAAAATGTGGCCAAATAATATGAGAGTTCTCATTACGAAGCAAATAGCTGGGGAAGTGTTTAACCTTTTCTGAAGCTGGCGTACGTGTGTACCAAGGCCTGCTTTGGGGAAGATCGGTGCGATTCATCTCTGAATGGCAAGCTCTGCATAGGCGTGCAGGCTCATCACAGTCTCCACTTGGCAGCTGAGTTTTGGGGAGCTTTGTTCGCTGTGGCTCTAGACGGGCCTGGCAAAATTAAAGCTGTAACCAGATGAACATTACTGCCAGTGTCTATCTCCACTTTTTAGTCTGCGGGGCGGGTTTGGCTGATGGCTGAGGATGGCCCTCCAGAGGTACATTCCTGCCGAGAACTTGCCAGTCCTCTGGTCACTGCCACCAGTGTCTGTGGTGCTGAGTCAAGCCCTCAGTCCCTGTCCCTCAGCTCCTCTCCTCTGAGATGAGAATTATATGACTCTGTTCTCCAGCAACATATGAAAATAAAGACAATGTCTTCTGAGCCACCACATGCATTCTGCTGCTGAACCCAACCGCACAGCTGTAAATGCTGCTGAAGGTAGTCAGTGGCCCTGTGAAGCAGCAAGGACTCGTCATCTTCTAGAGGAGGCAATGGATGGACTTGCTGAGGACTGCATGGACTTGCCATTTAAAATATTAATTTTCCTGCCTTTTTGAGAAAGAGCACGATATTTTGGATAAACATTACTTAGAAAATTCTGATTTTCAGTTCCTTTTTTGTTGTGGCCCCTGTCTTTTTCTAGTGATGGACAAATGACTGGACCTTCTATATTTGTCAGTGGTCTTATTTTTGACTACAAGGTCTGTAAACACAGTGTCCTGTAGGAGAGCACATCTATGCTTTTTTTGTGGATAGTTCTTTCTCGTGCCCTCTCTGAGCACAGACCTGGCAACAAGTAACTGCTTGGCCTTGTAATTTCAGATGTGACTCCTATCTGCTTCACCTCTGAAGAAATACAGAGTGCCTGGGAGAGCATGACCAAGGCTACATATAAAAAGCTAGAAGTATAGGTTAGTTAAGAATAAAAAAAAGGAAAAAAGCTGAAAATAAGAATGTCTGGATAGAAGCCACTCTATCTGCACCATTTTGAAGTTATTTAAAAGTCTGTAAGGTCTCTGAAGCCTCTTTTCTATTTCAGTTTAGGATGCCTTAACAACATAAATCAGTATTTCAGTATTTAAAACATTTGAAATGAATTGTGTATAAAATGTAAGGGCCAGAATGAATTTTGACAACAGTTCTTATATGTGTTATTTATTTTTTATTGTTTTATTTTTTACAGATGTGGATGGTGGCTGCGCCACTAATGTAAACTTGCATCCAGATAGCTTTAAAACACATGTTATTGGCCTGGTTCATAGTAATAATGTAGTTTAGTTATAAAATAGATTTTGTTACAAACAAATTTACAAGCTTAAAATATACATCAAACTACTGAATATATAAGAAGCATTTTCATCCATACCTGAAATGCTCTTATGTGGAGTGGCTGATTCATAGCTGATCCAGAACACATATAAAACTCCTACAAATACATTTAGGAAAGGAAGTGAAGGCTATTTTAAATTTATGGGGAGCTGGAATTAGAAAGTGCCTGCAACAGTGGAACTTAACACACAAACTCCCCCAAAGAGAGCATATCGTATCCTGAGGACTGACAGACTTACCAGGGATTTGATTTGATTTTCTGCGTCCAAAGGCCCACCTTTTCCCACCATCACATGAGTAGCATGTTGTGCCCCTGGTTTCTTGACTTAAGTGGCATTGCTGTCAATCAGCATCACCAGGTTGTGTAGCACAGACCTGTGTCCTGAAGGTCCCATGCGTCCTTGGGCCCATCCTTGATCAGCCTCGTCATTACTGCCATCAGCCTCTCTGAGTCAAACATAAAGGCTTAATACTGTGTTTAAACCCTGAAGCCCACTCTGGTTTTGGGCTTTCTTCTTTGTTTAAACCTTTTTCCTCCCCCCGCAAGCTTTGTACCTTTAAGATTCTTCCAAATGGATGCAAATGGCACTTATTAGAAAAACAGAAAATCACTCCTGGATAAAAGCTATCCCCAGCATGTTTTAATGTTCAAATTAGAGTACCCTCCCCAGTGCTAAATGGGGTTTATAATGGAAATGCTGACATCCTCACCAGACTCTATGTGCCTGTTGCTCTTTTGTCCTGCAAGTTATTAAAATCTAGCCTGGTTGCCTAAGAGACAGGATAGCTACTTAGCAGATATTTAGCCATCAGTAAAAATTAATGTCCTACAATGTATTTATTGGAAAAATACACTTAATTAAGTGTTCAAGTTATACAAGCCACCCACCAACTACAAGTGTGTTCTGGCAACAGAAGTATTGTTGTTACCGTGGTTCTGCTTCGTGATGTTATTTTCTTAAGTAAATGCATTTTTCAGCCTAACAGTTCTGGCTACAGCACATTGATAAGATAACTCTGCACTAAAGGGAGCCATAGTATTTTTAGTCTCCATTTCCAGCTACCAGTAGTTCATTAGTGACACTGTTGTGAGAGTGTTGATTCATTAAGAGTCTTTTCATTAACAGTCTGACATTCATGTATAGAAGAAAAAGCCAGGAAAAGTAACAAGGCACTCCGCATTTTCTGCTGTTTCTCTGGTACTTTTATCTTTTGTAATGTCAACAGATGAGCTGGGAGCTTTCAAGGCTGTAGGTTTTAAGCTGAACCTGAATGTGTGCAATTTTTTTTTAAATATGCACACTTAGTGGGATTTCAGGGGCAAATTTTTATTTTGCACATGTAAAGAGGACTAGTAGATGGCAACAGCATGGGAAAATCAGATGTGAAAGTTCTGTTCTTAAATTGCTTTTAATTGGAGCCTTAAAGGCTAGCATGGAAACACGGGGGAAAATATGACTTTTGCTTTGTTATTTAAACAGGCTGTTGGCCATATCCCTAAACTTTATATGGCTTTGGATAGATTAGGAGCTCTCTGCTAAGCTATCAAATATGTCATGTTCATGTAAATTCCTAGCAAATACATAAATATGAATTTTTCATTGTTTATAATTGCCATTTAATTGTAGGACCAAATTCCATAGCTTAACATTTATATAGCGCTTGATACTTTAAGCATTGCACAAATATTAACTAATTAATAAAAACATCTGAGCAGCCCTTCTGAGACTGTCAGATTCCAAAGAACTAAATTCTTCTTCTAAAAAAAAGGGACTGTTCAAGCAAACACACTGTAAGCCTTTAAATGGCAAATCCAGAATGACACAGCGGGACACCATTTCATGCCTGAAATCTGAGCACAAAGCCTTTATTTTTCCAAGATTTTTTTTTTTCCCAATCTTGTAAATAAATACTAGGTAATGACTTCTCTTAGGATGCAGAGAAGAGGCAGGCCAGAGATGAGCTTAACATTGGCACTTACTTTGTTTTCAGCTGCGTGTAGTATTTCATTGGAATATAGTATTACATTGACTTATGTATTCATTCAAACATGAAATTCAACAGAACTTTTCAGTTTTGTCATCAAAAAAAGCAACAAGAGCAGCAAAGCAAACTGTATGCTTCTGACCTTTGCTCTCCTTGCTGAGAATTCGTCAAACAAAATTGTGGCCTTTAAGTCCTTTATGAGTTATTTTGGCTCTGAAAGGTCTGATTTAATGATGCAAAACTATGTGAATACCTCTGGCTTGCAAAAAAATGTGAAAAAAAAAAAATCCAAACCAGACCAAAACATTGTTTGATAACTTTAAGCTACACTGGCCCTTCAGTGTTCTTAGACTCAGGGCTTTGTTTTCCATGGTGTTCTTTCATTTCTGGTCCCCTCTGTCTCAGTCAAAAAGATGACATTTCATAACACATGTGACCACCAAGCTGTTATTGCTGTACATTTATATATTCAGCATTGTGTCTTTAGGACAATCAGGACAGGCAAATCTCTGCTGTAGGCATATTACGATTTAAGATGGACGCACTATAGTAGAAGATTAGAGTGACCAAAGGGCAAAACTGCCTTGGGAAGAAGGGGATGTAACTGGGTTTTTCTTTTGAAAGTTTTCTCCTTGGAAATTGTCTTTTTGAGAAATAATTTATTTTTTTTGTAATATGCTTTATTGTTTAAAATTTAAATGCTAAAGACTAGTTATTTTTCATTTTTGGTTTATTTCTTATTCTCTCCTCTGTCATCTAGGGCGATGAGGAGATGATATATTTTTAAATGTGGTTTGCCATTTTGAGAACTGAGCAGTCTTTTTGTGCTTATTTCTAATGCAAAAAAGAACATGGAACATATTTTGACAGATTTTTCTATTTTCTAAAAATTTTCTAAACGTGCTTTCAGTTTTGGGAGCAGTATCAGCCATAATTGCAAGACTGCAAGCATGGCATAGTAGCTGCAATATCACCATAGGTTTATTTTACTTGGGGAGTAGTGTTAAGGATGAATGCTTTGGTAGCAGGGAGTCTCAGAAAGTTAATCCAAGAAGTAAATTGTAAAAAGGGGTTTGAGGAAATGAATATGGCACTGACATAAGCAGCAGGAGTTTCAGAACCCATCCAACAGTTTGATCTGTTGCTGTGTTGTCAGGATGTCTAATTAAAGAGCTATATATATAAAAGACAATTTGAAAATGGTGAAAAAATATTCAGGTTCATATAGATGTGATTCCACAAGAGATGTGCCATTTATTTTGTTTGACAGCCAGGGATAACTGAATGAGAATGAAAGCAGAAGGGTATGACTGCAGCGTATTCATTACCTAAGTAGGATTTCGACTCTAAAGCAGCTTTCTGCAATTTCTGATCACAGTTCCCCTTCATATTGCTCAACCCGCTATATCAATATTTATACATTTTGGATAACCAGCCAATATTGTACAGCTTGATCTACTTTTTTGGTGCATGTTCTTTTTCCAGGGAGCTGTGTTGGAGCTTGTCCGTCCTATGAATACTACCTCAAGCATAAACTCTGGGTCCCCTCATAGCAAGATTTGGCTGTTTTGACAGCCGTCCTTGCATGGCAAAGACAACAGTTTAATATTATGAGATGAATGGAGATTTTAAAAAATAACCCACAAAAACTCTTCAAATGAGAGACCCTAGATAGAAGCGTCTGGAGCAGAAGGGAAATTAATAATCACTAAGTGTGAATTTACAAGGTCTGTTCACATTAATAAATTAAAATGCTCTCAAGAGAGGATCAGCAGATCTTAGCAGACTGGACAACAACTCTGGAGCAGAACCACAAATAATTAAAAAGTATTTAAAAGTAGAGGAATTTAGGATTGGCCAAGCGTGATCAAAGTTGTGTTGGTCTACTTTGAACAGAATCCCTGCAAATAGTGCTTAAAAAAACAGAAAAAGCAAAAGCAGGGGACCCTGAAATGAGAAATTTTAAGCCATCCCATCCACAGAGCAAACTTTTTTTTAACCTAGTCAATCATTGCATGACTGTGCCCTAAATCTGCAGCTCTTAAATATTTAATGAATACCTAATTAATATATTTAAAAAATATGTATTTAACCAAGCCTAGGCCATCCATAAAAAATATCCCCAAATATCCCATACGTTTTTAAACTTTTTCAACTGTGACGGCACAAAGCTTATTGTCAACACCTCTGCTGATGTGGATCTTGTCCCCCTTGAGCCAACCACTGGCCACAGGTTTGCTGTATAGGGGGTGGGCGAAATGTCCCTTTTTGGGCTATGAGGCACATCAGCAGCCTTGTGTTGGAAGAGGAGGAAAGCGCAGGTTCCCACTCAGTATTTGACACCTTCTACATCTCATGTTTTCCAGATGGGGTTTCTTCTGACCCCTTGTGAAGGATTTTATGCGTTATTGAGGAGGACTGAGTAATCTGTCCTTTTCTAGTTTGACTGTAATTTTATCAGAAAGCTGAGATGTTCTGGGCCAGATCCTCAGCTGGCAGGAGTCAGCATCTACCCCACAGCTGGAGTTGGTCTAGTTTATCTCAACTTTTGGAGTTCATTTGACGCCATTTTTTGGAAGGTATTTAAAGTTCTACTTCTTGGTGCATTTTTTCCCTTAGTTCCTTTGTTTTGATTTAGTTGATTTTCTTTTCTTTTTGAAGTGTTTTTCTTTTCTTCTAAAATCCAATCATCTCTTCTAGTGAAGGAAGATCCCTATACTCTCCATAGCAGTATTTTAAAATGACATTATTCTTTCAGTTAGAAAGTATGCTAATATTTTCAATTTCTTTCATTTTTCCTATTGCTGCTGATAGCTGCAGCTGCTGGGGTTTTTAATATACTCATATTTTTTAAAATATTTTTAATAAAAAGTAGTTTAAACTCTCCCAGTCTGCTGTTCAAGGAATCTCACGATTTACATTTTTTTAAATCATTTTCCATTAGAAAGCACCATAAGCATTCAGCACAGGGCTGTATACAGTACCCAAGCAGTGCGGAGAAGTCCTTGGGGATAATGCAATATGGTGAAGGGATACGGCTGCAGGAGGAGAGTGCCGCTGGAAGACATGAGCTCTTGGATGCATTACAAAAGAAAAAATAAACGAACTTTCTGCCCATTAATCTGGCGGCTGTTGGAGCAGTGCTACACGTGGAGCAGGTGGTGAAACAGCAGGAGGTGGGGATGCAGGTGAAGACAGCAGTAGCGTTTGAGATGGTTTGGAATACAGGGAGGTGCCTGAACTGAAACAAGCAGTGCAAATATTAGTACTGCAGAAAATAAGAGGAAACTGAGGTCAATAAGGGCATTTTCCAGACATGAAGAAGTGATCAGATCTGGAGTGGGTAGTGTTGTCCTATGAGTGTTACCACTGCTGCCAGCAGCTAGTACTTCAGCCAGCGCCCAGTGCTGATGGGCATCTCCTCCTTTTGCAGGAGGAGATACTGGGTTGGAGACATCTGCTCAAAGGCATCTTCTAGGCCAGTGGCAAAACCAAGGGTACGTCTCACTCTCCCAAAGCTCTCCGACACCACAGCTATAAGGTCCCTTGCTTCCAAGGGGAAGGCTGGACACACAGCCTGAGTGTTGGCGTTGGCATTGGGGCAGAGCACCAAGGATGCACGCATGGGGTTTTTGAGTTTGCCTGTCTATGAGTTTTAACCAGTTGGCCAAGGGGGAGAGCGAGATGAAGAGCACTCAGCCATGTCAGCTAGCTGTGACCATACACTGTCGGAATGGCATCATGTCCCTGCTCACCTGATTCTGTCCATGACAAATTAAATTTAAGGAACGAAGTGGCAGGAAATGAGGGGCAAAAAGGGGAAGAGTGAAGGCAAAGCTGAGAAGGTTTTGTCTGTGGCTGAAGGGCAAAGATGATACAGTAAGGAGAAACCCCAGAAAAGGGAGGGGAAGGGTGATTAGATAGCCTAATACATTTTTTTTCTTCAGCATTTAATTTCCTTAGGAGTATATGCTGCTTTTTATGACAGTGACAGATAATGAAGGAATCACAAGATAATAAGCTTGGTATTCAGAGAAGATCCTGAGAAGTGGAATGTTACAGGTCTGTTTGGAAAGCAGAAATTCTCTGGTGATAGGAGATGGATGGGTTGGCTGGATGCCCCATGAGATTTTCCTCAGTCAATCTAAAATTAATTCCTCTTCATAATTAAAATACATTTTATATTTTTAGGAGCTTTTTTTTCCCCTACTCCTTTTTACTGCATAGCAGAAAAAGGCCACTTTAATTGCTAGTTTGCCTGATTTAGGATGAAAAAACCCCCAGGATGTTCATGTCTGCCTGTCTTAGCTACTCATTTGATCTTGTACCCATTGTATAAGCTATAATGTATTTATCCCTGCAATAGATCTTTAAGGCAGTGAACTGCTAGTATTAATTTACAGATAAGGAGCTGTGGCACAGTCAGACAATGCAGGTTTCCCAGGGTCCCATGGGAAGTAGGCAATGGACCAGGTTTTCAAACCTCAGCCCCTCAGCCTTGGGCTGTTCTTCCTGCACAGGTGGCTGAGGTCAATATATGTATCAGAAGGTGTGTAGGCACCGTGTGGAGTCCTGTTAGTGATGTTCAGTCCTGAGGATCCTCGTGGCACAAAGGGCCAAGCGGAGTTTTCAAAAGGATGCTGCACTGGTGTATGCCTGATCCTCCCGCAGCCATTGATAACGTTCCTACTGGTTTTAGTTCAGATGGTCAGGCCACTGCTGGAACCCCCTGGAAAAGCCCAAAATGAATCAATTTGTCATACCATTCTATTCTTTTAGCATGCTTTGGTGGAAACTTCCTCTGGGGTACACCCAACCCAGTTTGCTCCCACTTCCCCCCCAGTTTTCATTTTGGCTGTTTAAGTGAGAACATCTCAGTAGTGACCCCAGCCTAGGAGCCGGCTTCTGTTTCTGTTAAGAGCAGTGGGAGTCCAGCATCAGGAACGACAATAACTGCAGCATCTGACCCTAATTTAATGTAGCTGCAAACTGGAAGATGGAAATTCAGTAATATATGTTGGCAGATTTCCTGGTGCTCCCAGACACTGGATCACTGCAATTCATCTGAATTCCAGCTTACCCCACAGGAATACAATGAGTCAATTAACCCTTTAAATAAATCAACAAATTCCAGAGCAATTGCACAGCATCTGTTTCTGTATTTTATCAGTTACATAATAAAAGTCTTCCTCTTGTCTTTTTGTTTCCTATTGCATTCTGTGCTGTGGATAAATACCAGCAGTGCCTGCCAAGTCACAGTTGCAGAGACCTACTGCAGAAAATGGAACCAGAAAGATCTGGAGACACACATTGGGAGAAATCCTCTTTAATGCAGTGCTTCAAATTGAATGCCTGCAGTGCTACATGGCAAATTTAAAGCTAAAATCCACACCTCATTAACAATGAATCCTGATGAGTAAGTTAAGTAGAAGAAACATCAATAATTTATGGTGATGAACTCAGCATTTTCTCTCTCCTTTTTTCTTTTTGTGTTGCATCTGTCTTTGGAAGCCTGTAGTATGTTACAAATGAAGTGCCAGAGATGAGCTAGAAAGAAAAAAGCTAGGAGCTTTTCCAGGGAGACAGAGAATAAATACAGAGCCTCCACAAATGCAAACACACATGCTTTGGACAGTTAAGAATTTTTAATCGCACAGTGTTTTATCTTCTCAGAACTTCCCAAGTGGCAAAATATATCCTCAGGAAAAGAAATGACAGCAGACGAAAAGCAAAGAGAACCAGAAAACAAAATTAAAATCAGAAAGCCTACCGTAATACAATTCAGAATTTCTTGTTCCCTGAACAATAAAAGAAAAGTAGTAGTCATGACTATGATCAATTTTGCTCAAAGAAGGCTACCAATTTAACGGTGGGTAAATGTCTTACAGATACCCTCGCTGAAATAGAATGGAGGGAATGAACCAAATGATTAGATTTCAAAGTGTGAATGAGCTTGTGTCATTTTTAACAGACTCTTTAGGAATATAGCTGCATTTTCTCTTGGTGTTTGTCACTCTGTGTTATTTCTTCAGTTGCCTAGCATGGCTTTACCTTAGAGCTTTATGCTACAGTAGTTCCCAGATCAGATATCCCATGTGTAACAGTAAGAGGGACTTTTTTTAGAAAGCCTACTATATGTTGATGACCTCTCTTTTATCCAGCTCTATTACCGTTACCTCCCTTTTTGCATAAGCACATAGCAAATATAATTTCTGCTGGTAAAGGAAATTGAGGATGGAGCCAGGTGTTCCCTTGAAGTTCTTTCTTTTCGAAGACTGTAAAAACTCTGCTACCTTGAATGAAATTAAAAACCCCAAAACACTAACATCATGAAGCTTTAAATGAAGTAATTCCTTTGTTCAAAGTCCCCAAATTCTTTCCATGATACTCAGCTTATTCTTTTATTCAGTCTTAGTATGGGAAGCTTTCCTAATGTGGATCTCTCCTTTGCCTCCCTTCAAGTTAGTCGTCTGCATGAAAATGTGCTTAAATAAAACCTCAGTCTGTCTTCTTGTACTCAGTGTGATTTTCAGGTGTGGCTTCCATTGTTTCAGCAATCACTAAGTAGAAATGTTGAGGCTGGCGATAGAGAATCAGGGTTGTCCACAGTACAAGCAATGTTCAGTGTTTGGTAGGTAGTGGGGAAAGTTATGATGTGATATAAACCTTGTAGCCCTAGTGAATCCATGTTTTTCAAGTAACCAGCAGAGTTACGAACATTTATTTCCATGTTCATGTTGAAGGTTCATGTCTCTCCTGCGAGACAGGAGTAAGAGACCGGGGGCGGAATATTTTTTTGTGAAAAGCACCCTCCCACTGGTACCTGGGTGTTACTGTCCTGTATTGATTTACTTGTAAGTTTGCTCTGGGAAACAGTGATTACTTGCTTCCATAAGTGTAGTTTCAATGAAGAAGGTGTGTTCCATGGTCATACACCTCCTTGGGTGTGTGTTTGTGGGTTCCACACTGGTGGCTGTGGAGATGTGTTGTCAGGTCCTGCATTTATTCGTCAGGCATGGTCAGGTTCCTGATTTGTAGGGGTTTACATCTGAGCTGACTTTAACAAAGTTGAGATGCTGCTAGAAGGTGAAGTCTGAGAAATTTTGTTTATAGGAGGGTTGTCTTACAGTTAATTATCCTTATATGTCTTAGGTTAGGTTGATAAGTAAGCTCTTCAGAGTAATGTTCTGGCAAGGTTCAAAGTCCTTTGGAATTCATTAAGGTGGACATTTTGAGCATTCTCTTTAGAAAATATTGGAGCAGCCTTTTCTGTAGTTCTGGCATGGTTCAATGAGTCCTGCTGGTTGCAATGGTTCAGCTGACCATTGCCCAGGGATAAGGAAGAAGATTAGTCGAATCAATCTAATCCAGTCAGATAGTCACTGCCACGCAAGAAGCCATCACCTTTCGATCCTGTCCCATCCACCCTATCTCATGCCCTGTGTTCCTACTGACATAAAAGAAATACCATTCTCCTCCCATGGGTGCCAGAATGGAGAAAGCATTCAGCAGTGGAGATGGACATGGTGGGAGCAGCGTTTGTGAGGCTTCTCTCATCCCCCAAGAGATATTACCCTGCCCCATTAGGGACTGAGAATCACTGCTCTAAGATAAGCTGAAATATATTCAGCCTTGCTTATTGATGCATTTTGGTTCCAAAAGATTAATATCAACGTGTGGCTTAAACACCAATAAAGCAGAAGACAAACCCATGGATGACTTCATCTGTTATATCAGCATTAATTAGTGAAATAGAGACAAACAAGATTTAGTGGTGAACATCTCCGGAGGACATGTGTATTTTAAAGGTGCTGTTATTCCAGTACTATCTAAACTACAAGAATAACAGTGAATTTGATTTAGCAGTGGAGAGAAAATAGGTAAGCGGCTACTCTGAACGTGGATTGCTGGAGGATTGCTGCACTTTCTTCCCTTTGGCTGCTGAAGGTTGCCACATCATAAATGCCAAGTCCCTTGAGGTCTTGGTAGTCATTTTGATCATTTCAGTACCCAATGTCCCTGACTTCTGTCTCAAATCTGAAGGAGATTTCTAGAAAGTCTTCACCAGGCTTGCAGTCGTTGCCAGTCAGGAAAGTTCTTGGCATAAGGGGTGTGGCAGGCATTAAAGAAAAATTAAAAGGATAGTTTCTGAAAGTGCCATGAAACTTCTGAGAAGCGGAGGATACTCCAGTCCTCAAAGGGAGGAGGAAAAGAGCAGGATGCGCAGCCTCCTTCAGGTGATTACATGATAACTCATCAATAACAGCCTTCTATGTGCTCATCAGGTCCTTGACACTGGTTTTGCCCTGTGCTGAAGACAATCCTAAAACTAACTCAGTTGTAATCTTAAATCAAAGAGGACCATTTGGGGGTGGGGTGTGGGGAGTAATAGTTTAAGGAAACAGAATTTTACAGAAATACGGTAGTTAGCCTGCATGAAGAATCAGCATCAACAAACATCTCCTTTGAGTCCAGAAGCACCTTGTAAGGATCTGAACACTTTTTTTTTTTTTTTTTTTTTTTTAATGCGAAAAGTACCAGTGCCTTTTTACACAAAAAAGTGCTTTACGTGGATGATCTTAAGAGAGGGATCTGATCATCTGGACTAGGTAACAGTCTTCCCACGTCACAGAGGGGATTTTAATTAACCTGATGTTCCAGCTATTTTAATTACCTTTGTAGTTCCAGGTAAAGGCAATATTCAGTGCTTCCCAGCTTCAATTAAAAAGCAGTGATGCTCTGCACATTACACCACAGTGCCTCTGTATTCCCATGGCTCAGGAACAGACTCAAAAAAATGACTTTAAACTGGGAAGTATTTTAGGATGAAAGACAGTATGGGGGAGGAAAGTATGGTATTGATCTTCCTCTTAGAAAAGGGAGAAGGACCCAAACCCTAAAATGAAGTATCAGTGAGCATTACCAGAATTTTAGCTTCACCACTAAAATGCAGCTCGTGCCCTTTATAAATGCTTGCTGAACAGCAGCGGGGCATCGGCGCTCCGTCCTATATTAAGGGTGATGCCTGCGCACGTCATTTGCCTTCATTTGAAAACAGCGAGCCTGAATGCAATTTTGTGGCAATCTGAGCCAAATCGGAGAGTCAGTGGCTCAGATAATAGTCTGGTCTGAGCATAGCTGGCCTGGGTGGGGTCCCTCTCTGTGCGTGGAGCTGCCAAGCGAGATCACTGAGTAAGCAAGCCACGTTGTGAAATAACTCTTCCAGGCCTCCATAGGACATATAGTCTCTTTCATTAAATAACATACGGAATTGTCCCTAAGCCAGTCCTAGAGGGTTAGTGGTTTGGTAGCCAGCCAGCATCTTGTTATAAACTTTCTGGCACGAACCAGTAATATTTGTAACAAATTCTATTGATGTGTTAATGTAAGGAATTTGGAAACACTCACTTAGATGTCCCCAAAGAGGATGAATTTCAGTACTTTCATAACTTATTTCACCAAGAAGATCTTTACCAAAAAAACATCAAGTCAAAACTTATGCTCAGGAAATAAACCAGAAAATCGCGTGTCTGATTAACACTGCACGGTGTCTTTTTTTTTTTTTTTTCCCAGCTAGTGAGATATCCACAAGCAGGTCACAAGTATCTCATATGTATATCTGATAAATATTTTTTCCTTGGCTTCATGATAAAAGTTTGCACTCAGCATAGCAAAATTCAAACATTGTTGCTTAATAGCAATTTGTAATGTAAGTCACAGGGTGCTGTTTTTCTACATATTTTCCATAGTTGCGTGGATAAGGAACAAATTCCGAAATGGCTGTTTCCAGACAAAAATCAGGCTTCCTGTCCATAAACAGATGCCTTACTGGATGCCCTGGTGTCCGTGTAATTCCTTAGTGGAACTCAAGAGGCTCTGTACAGGGGTGAAAAACGTACTAAGACATATGCCTGAATGCCTCTAGCTTGAAAACTTGGTTTCACAAATTCTTGTGCATATGACTGCAATTTGGCTTTTGCACCCATAAAGTGCCTGTGGCTGTGTGAGAGGGGTGAGAGTTTCCCTAAATAAATAAATTTTATAAAGCATTCTCCAGGATTCTTGGTACAGTCTTATCTTACGTGTAGTTAGGGCAATTATTCACATGGTGTTTGGAGGCCACCATGAACATTTGAGCCCTGCTGTGTTGTGCAAGAGCCAGCATCTGAAGTAATGGTTTCCTTGCAGAACTCAGGCAGAAGGTTGCTTTGGTTTCTGTATTTGACTAGGGAACTGGTAGGTGTCTAGGCTCATTATGGCTTGTAAGAAAAGGCTCTACAAACCCAAATGTTTTACTTTAGGAGTAGCAAAGAAATGGCATCCAGAGTACCTCATGGTCATGAGGTGTCATTTCTGAGACAGCAGCAAAGTTTCTGAAGGGTTCTTATGGATCTATATGAATTATGCAAGGCTTAAACACACAGAAATGTGGCAGCATCTGGTAACATATATTACATATGTCAATTTATCCCACAGCAAAGGCAGGCAGCTCTCTTTGTCATCGTATCAGTCAGTTGTGGCTAATTCTTGATATGGTGGAATTTTACGTGGTTGAAGTAGTGTATTCTTTTTTGGCTTATAGATATTATTGGATGCAACGATTTGTGTGGCTAATTCATAAGTCACTGTTTAAGAGCCAAGGATGATGGTTCATTTTGGCAAAAGTTATTAATAACATAAAATAGGTGCCCAGCACTATATTTTAAAGTCCTGGAAGAGGCAGCCTCCTTCCACAAGGAAATATAATGTGGTGAGCCCTTTCCTAGGTTAGCTGTTGTGCCAGAAGCACATCGTTTACAGGGTTTACCTCTGTGAACAAGTTAACATATGGAGTAAGAGAGTTTTAAGTAAGAGCTGGCTTACACAATACATGCCAGAGGATACCTGACCCAGTGACAGAGTCTGGGAATAGTCTTCTCTTTCTCTTCCTTTTTTTTTTTTTTTTTTTTTTTTAGCTTTTTTTTCCTGCATTGCACATGGGCTGTTCATGGTTTCAGGCTCTGGTTATGTCTACTCAGATGAGTATGGACAAATGTGAGCGCCTCTTCTTGGACCTGAGGGCGTGCAAGCCAGCTTTCGGCTGGCTGTGTTAGAGTTTCATTAGTGCAATGCTGTTACAGAGATGATTCATTCTTTCTCCCTGTGGGATTTACTCACTCAGGGTATGTTGTGGCGCCTGGGATGAAGCAGGGATCAGTCTGGAGGGCTCAGATCTGGGAAAAGTCTGTGCTGGTCACATGTAGATATACTCTTTGGTCTCTTGTATGCAGGGACTCCATCCTGTGCCTGTGACTGCCCCCCAATGAGTAGCTTGCACAGACCTGCATGTCAGCCTAGGTTGGTGGGACATCTGGAGATGACCTACTACACCCCTGCTTTATGAGGTCTAGCCGAATCTCAGTATTAGCTCAGGTTTCTCAGAACCTGTCCAGCAGAGTGCTATATTGAAACCTTCTGAACCCAGAGTGTCTCTGTGAAGCTGTGTTAGCAAGAGTGCAGCCAGCAGGCTGCAAGAAGTGATCATTCCCCTCAACTCAGCACTGTTCAGAGGTCAGGTGGAGGCCTGAGTCCAGTTTTGTGTTTCTCAGTACAAGAAAGACACCAACCACCTGGAGCAAGTCCAATGGAGGGGCCACCAGGGTGTCCGGGGGCTGGAGCAAGTGATGTAGACGGAGAGGCTGAGGCTGCTGCCTTAGTTTATCCTGGAAAAGGGACGAATGAAGGGAGGTCTCATTGCTGTCTTCAGCTACCTATTGGGAGGCTGTAGAGAGTATGAATCCAGAGTCTTATGGGAGATGCGCAGTGAAAGGGCAAAAGGCAACAGGCACAACTTGGAAGACAGGAAATTCCAATTAGCTATTGAGAATTTTTTTTTCACTGTAAGAGCAGCAAAAGGTGGAACAAGTTGGCTGGTGAGGTGCTGGAGTCTCCATCCTTGGAGATGCTTAGGACTCAATGGGACAAGTCCTGAGTAAGCTGATTGGTTGGAATTGCTGGAGTTGGACTAGATGACCTACCTTGGTTCTTTCCAACTTACGTTATTTTGTTATTCTGCAATGCACAATAGATCAGCACTGTCTCAGAAACAACCCTGCACCTCCGAGGCAAAGGTATGTGATTACACCTCTCCTTCTTGGAGAGCACTGAAAAAGTGGGAGAGGGGGAACATTACAGTAGATCTACTCAAACTTTTTTTTTAGTGGAAAATCCTCCTTTCCCTATTAAAAAAGGAACGAACAAACAAAGCCCTAAAAACAAAAACATCCAAAAGGAAGATAAAGCAGGGATGGTTTAGCTTGATCAACATTTCATACAACTTACTATAGAACTTGTCACTCTCTGTTTATGTTACCTTTTTCTCCTATCTTTAATTACTAAAGACACAATCAATTTCCTAAGTAAAAATGTCATCTAAAGCAGAAGTGGACTTGTACAAATGTGAAAAAGTTGAAGTAAACGTTTTACTTTACCTTTTACTTTACTTTTCTACCCCCGTTTTAAGATCATTGTAATAGAAGGTGAGGAAGGACTGAGATATTGTCTAAGTCATCCTCTGGTGACTGTTTTCAGCAAACGTACTTCTCTTTGGTATGTTCTTGTCAGAGATCTGCACACAGCTTCTCTCGTTCTTTTCTTCCTTCCACGGTAAACTTTAGTGAAATCAACAGCTATGCTGGCAGCAAAGTAGAAATGAATGAGAGTCCCTATTTTCAGACCTCTGAAATAGCCACTGAGCCATCCTTTGGAAAATACTGGTGTTGGGGAAGTCTTGTTAAGGGGCGTTGTGTTTCCAAAGGGGCAGAAAAACAGACTATTGTATTCTTGAGCATTTCACGCTGACTTTCTGTGAAGTGACAAGGATGGCTTCCCTGGAGGGCAGGCTAACTTTGGGGGTGAGATTAAATAGCTGACTCTACCTCTCCTAAATAACGTGCCAAAGATATTTCTGCCTCTCCTGATTCAGTGCCTGCT
Organism: Charadrius vociferus; assembly: GCF_000708025.1. Classification (NCBI taxonomy): domain Eukaryota; kingdom Metazoa; phylum Chordata; class Aves; order Charadriiformes; family Charadriidae; genus Charadrius; species Charadrius vociferus. Next base: position 1,080,523 of record NW_009648963.1, on the reverse strand, counting down.
CATTGGAACTTCTGCTGGCACCGAGGTCTGGTTAACGTGGTAGCAAGCTCTATCACCAGGGTCCCCTGCCACTTGAAAGTACATATTTAAAGGCAATCTTGAATCCGGAAGGGAAGAAGGAAGAGAGTGTAATGCTGTGCTGTTTCAGCTGCTAATTGTGCCCAGATTAGTTAATTAGATAATTAACATAAGAATGCTCTCTTTTCATATTAGAGCATCATACATTTACAATAGAGCTGTTCATAAGTAGAGTGCTATGCTGTGGGAAACACTAATTAATTTTGCAAATTTGGACCTTTAATTGCTAAAGTGCTGTGCTTTCTCAATGTTTGTTTTAGAGTAATGTTAACTGATTACTGCCTGTTCGGAGAAGTATTTATTCTCCCTGCCAGTTGGACACATTCCTCTTGCTGTGCAACCAGAATCCTGGTTTGCTTGCAATATTGACTGCATTGCACTTTAGAGGAGCCTGCAAGAGATGAGACCACCTATAAGCCCAGCTGACACTGGATCCCCTACCTGCAAAAAGCAATGCATCCCATCATTTCCAGTTAGGACCCATCCTTAGTCAGACGTCTCTGCTGCCTGCGTACTCGATTATTACAACAACATTCATCCTGGCTTGAAAGCAGGGTCTGAAAAAGCTGCAGCTGGCAGATGCAGCCTCCTGCTTCCTTTGCAGCAGTTCTCAGAAAACATCAATCCACGCACCAGGCACTTTGCTGGCTCCCTAATGATCTCTGGGTCAATTTTCAAGGGCTGGGGCTGGGTTCTCAGAAGCACTTATGTGAATCGGGGAAATGTCAGCCACGTCTGCACGGCCTTGATGGTCTCCTCCTTGAGCTCTAGATCCTACCACCTCAAGAGGATTAGATCTATGGGCAACTCTGCAGTGCAGGCACCATCCACACCTCCTTTTGAAGTTGTACCACTGCTCAAGGAAGAATTCAGCAGTTATTGAACCAGAAGGAGAGCAAGCCCCAATGGGACTGTCTCGACCAGTAAGATTAGCATTTGCATAGGTGAAGGGAGACATGGCTTTACTCCCTGCTCCAAGGCCTCTTTATGCGACACATGGACAATTTTGAGGTAGGAAATCAGAACACAGGTCTTCAACATCCTTGGTGGATACTTTCAACACTTAGCTAGGTTACCAGTTGTGGCCATTTTTCTTCTGGTGTGTATGCGGAAGCATTCCCACCCTCTTTTATCTGTAAAAGGGAGCACAAAAATATCTAAACTAGGAAAAAGTCTGTGATGCCATGTCTTGCAGGAGATGAGATTTAAAACATATTTTTATCTTTTTCTACTGGCTGACAGCTGCAGTAGAGCTGTAGATGCCATGCCAAAGTACTCATCGTATTACACAGAGAGCTGAGCTGCCTAGCTCTGGGACATTGGGTCCAATCTGAATAGAAGATGTCTATGCTGCTTTCTAAGCATAGACCATAAGTCTCATTTTCTAATCTTTTGGTGAGTGAGAGTTGACTCGCTGCCTAAAGGTCTTACCTGTGACTAAACGCTGGCTGACAAGTTTCAAGTTAGCCACTCAATCAGCAAACCTGAGTCAACAGAACTCAGATACCAAAGCTGAATACAGGGATGAACTTCGAATAAGCACATCCAACATTTTCTACTTGTTTAGCTAATTTTTCCAGTACCTTAACCAGCTTCAACAGGGGAAACAGAACAGAAATGAATAGAAATATAGGGTGAATAGATGCATATGAGGATATTTTTAATATAGTCTAGGTCATTTTGAGAAATGAGCACAAATATTTCCGCTGTGATCTTGCTGTCCTGAAAAGAACCTTGTACCTTAGCAGCATTCCTGGAAAAAAAAGAGAAACAAGAAGAAAATACATCAGTAATTGTGGGATGAAGATGAAGGGTGTGGAAAGGGCCCTTAGTAAGGGACGGGCAGTATGACAGTAGAAACTACATGATACCTTTACTTGTTACTCATTTTGCTTTCCACCTAAACTGCCGCTGTTTTCATTGCCTGCTTTAAGATGCTGCAATCATTCATCGAGGCAACAGTTCAAAGCTGCCAATTTGAAGACAGGACTTTGCTCAGTAGCAGAAGAAAATGAAGAATTCAAGGGTAAGTCTGAAGATTAGAAGGACCTTGAAAATCCTACAGAAAATGAGCCTTTTAATTTCAGTAAGAAAAGAAATTAAGGTACAGATTTGCTCTCTGCCTGCTGAGTTAGTCCTATTGATTCCAGGTAGGCTACACATTATTAAGTACCATAACAGGTTTTATATAATTACAGTTTTCATCCCTTGGGTAGCATACTTTTTATGGTTTATGTCTTGATTTTTATCCCAGTGGTATATTTCCAGTGGTATAAATTTTTGCAAGCATGAAAAGGCTGTATAAAATGTGTCAAAGAAGCATCTTCATTGGTTTTTTTGAGGACAATAATTTGGTCTTAACTACCTGGTCCATCCAGTGAGATCCTCTAATTCCTTCTAAGCCTTTGTATTTCTGAACCAACCAGGTTCACGTTTCATTGAGTGAGGGGCAGGATATGGGTTTCATGTCCTTGTTTTATCATATTCTGAAGATATATCTACATCTGATTAAGAGATTTCTGAATGGCGGCTTTCATCTGCCTTTTCTTTTACTCACAGTATTTTTCCTGAAGCAAAGCCCTTCACTTATTCAGGCTCAGTGTTTACTGTGCTGCCCAGTAATGTTTTCCAGTATTTGCCAGGCTTACTGTGTTCATTTTGATTCTTTGAAACCATCCTCCATGATCTTTGGAGGCTTGTGCTGGCTGTGGTAGTCATCTTTACGCACGGAGGTCAGAAAGCAGAGATGTGAAGAAGACGGCCCTTTGGTATTTATTTATTTTTATAGCAGTTGCACCAAACAGCAGATGAGGGAGGTTTCTCCAGCTGGGGCATGTCTAGCTGGATTCCAGTACTGCAGCATTGAGCAGTAAGGCGTGTAGACACAGTATGTTCTCCCTTGTGCTTCCTGTCTCTCTGTTTTTTGCATGCACACGCACGCACACGCACACAGACGTGCATGCACTTCCTGTTGAAATCGGTAGTTCAGCTGGTATATATGCAAAAGGATCAGTCTTCTCTCTCCTGAGATTGTTCATTTCTTCACGTGCATTGGCTGTCGTGCGTAGCAAACGATACTACAAGGTGCCCTATTTGTATTAATGCTCATAGGAGGCATTTCTTGTGTTTCCCACCAAGGGTGCCTGTGCGAGAAGAGCAGAGACAAAGCTGCTGCTTAACTGAGGCTGTGCCTCACAGGGGAGATCTCTGTTTGGATTGAACTACTGGGTTTGGATGTTTTTGTTTGTTTTTTTTTTCCCCTGCAGCATTTCAGTACTGGCAAAGGCACTAGCGTGGATCCAGTTTAAACTAACATAGAAATACGTCTTTGCTGGTGTAGTTTAATTTTTGGGGAGGAACAGGCAGAAGCACAGCTCTGTCAACAGGATCTGTGTCGCTACAAAGAGAGTTTCCCGTCGGCTTATGGTGGAAAACACTCTCGGTGTCAGTGAAACTTGAGTGGGAGTCCTGCAATTACTGTGGGAGTGTGGGGAAAGATGTAGCTGTGGAATTAATAAGGTGTTAAGAAGGCAAGTGTGTTCTGGCGAAGGATTGTCAAAAAGTATTGATGACTGAAGGTGAAAATATAAGGCGACTGCGAGTTGAAATTTTGGCAGAACATTTCTGTATGAGAGGCAGGCTATTTATGGCAGCTTCCCGAGGAATTAGTGACCTTTGGAGTGGTGCTGAAGTGGCAGAAGCAGCAGAGTGACATTTGTTGTTTTCTGTAGCACTGATTCAGACATGCAATGTTGACTTTATCAAGACATTCTCTTTTCGTCCAGGTTACTCAATCATAACCGTGCCCGGGCAACAACAACAAAAAAATATATATAGAAACAGGTGATAAAGAAACGCTGAGAGAAGCATTATTTCATAGCCAAAGATTGAACAAGGGTTAGATTCTACTTTTTTAAGTCTGGAAATCTTGTTGACTTGAGTGGGTTTTGTCTCAGACACCGAAGCAGTGGAGAGATGCCCACTTTGCTACAACTGTGTGGATGGAAGAAGGGGCTGTTCTCGTGTACTCATCACTGTCTGCAGTGGAGATTACTGTCCCAGACAATTTCCCAGTTAAAGTCACTTAAGCTAACTTAATTGATTTTTCCTGAAGTAAATTGGAGTGCTCTGATAGACTGCTTTGCCAGCCCTCTGGTAGAGGCTGGAGCCTCCAGGAGGGGGGGTGATTTAGCTGGCACATCTGGATCTATAAGAGGACTTCTGTTTGTCCCCTAAAGAAAGGGAGGAAATTTGCCATTTGTCTATACCATATCAGATAGCTACTTTGCCTGGGAATAGCTTGGATTGGTCTTCCACATTTTTTTAAAAACTGTTGGTATCTCTAGATTATAAACCACATAATGTACTATGGTCTTTGTGTCATTGTGGCTTTTTTAATGCTATGTTCACTTTTAGCTAAAGCAAGAAATAATTAATATGGTCAACACTTTTTTAAATACTTGTCCTCTGGAAAATGCTGTGATGTTGAAATCAAAACGTCCTTCAAGACAATATTGATTTGAATGAGATCCGGCTGTGAAAAATGGCTTAAATAGACTTGATATAATGCGTTATGAAATTTCTGGAATAGAATAATGTAATTTATCATTTTAATGTTACTTTTTGAAGTTTACTTTCATATTTGTGCTGAAAGAAAACATTTTGATTAAAGAGGAAAGGGTTGACCCGCAATGCCTTTTTTTGATTAAGAATTTTGAAGTAACAAAATGCTTTTGTGCTGATTTGCTCTCAGACCAATATTTCAAATTGCAGGGTTTTAGGAATCCAAGTTATCATACATCTGTAGAAATGTATAAGAGCAGGCAGATGGTGTAGGTGACCTCTTAAGTCCCTCTTGAGTTTCAAGTTTTAAGACCCAAAAATACATGTATTAGTTTTACCAGGATGGCTAGTTTAATAAAAATACTTATATGAATACTACTGTTTTGCAAACATTTTTATTCTGTGACGACATTAAAAGGGTTTCTTGTTGGCATATCTGTATTGTTTCCATCGGTAGCTCAAATTAGATCCATCAATAAAATCCACTGATAAACCATGTTAACATGCGCAAAGCCTAAATGCCTGAAGAAGAATGGAAAGTTTAATTCTGGTACCATTTATTTGGATGAAAACCTGCATTATCTCGGTTTTGCTCACCTCTTAGCTGCATTCCCTTGTAGCATGATAAAGTGAAAGACAATGAAGCTCAGGTGCAGTAAAGTTGCTTTTACAGAGAGATTGAAGGAAAAGCACATATTATTTCAAGCCCTCAGAAGGCACAAACTGCTGCTCTGAACATGTTGAACCCTTGTTTATTGTGAACTTCTTAAAAAAGGGAAAGGAAAGTGGTGCTGGGCATCCTGCTGTGCAAGAGGACAACACAAATGACTACAATACTGAGAAGACAAATGAGCGTACAGAAGGGCGCATTAGTAATTGCAACCTCTCATTATTAGGCACTGTCCTATTCAGTACCATAATTTTGGTAGTAATTGCTACTAATTATTTTAATTTTTCCCTTCTGAGCTTTCTTAGAGCTCATACCATGAGGTCAGTTTTCCTTGGCTGCCGCCAAATATGATAAATGTAAATTTTATTTTTATACTTGAGTCATGACTTTGCGGAAATGCCTTCTTCATCTCTTTGTGCCAGTACAGAAAGGAAGCAGGAGAAAATGCTAGAGGCTCCACAGCTTTGCTTTGATCCTTCTCTCAGAGTTATTAAAAATGAAGCCTTTAAGTAAACAACTGTAAAAATTAAACCACTACACGGGGCTTATAGGAACCGCAGGGTCAGCTGTAGCAGCTGCCTGACATTGTGGTGTTACCTTCATCCACAGGTTAGGGCAGGAGGAGCAGCAATTGCATCTGTACAGTGCTGTGGATGGCCAAACCCTCTCTGTCCCGTCCCTCACTGCTGTAGGGCAGGTGCTGTGCAGTGTCGCTATTGCCATATCACTTCTCGAGTCCTGCCTGGAGCGGAGCTTCAGCTCTGCTCGGCCTGGCATGGAAGCTGGGAGAAGGGCAGGCACTTCTACCAGGGGATGGTCGGCAGCAACCTGCTGATGATGAATACGGATCCTTCATTCCCAGGTGTCCTCCTGTCAAGGTGAAGGGCTTTCTGAAATACATTTCCATCAAAAAAAAAAAAAAAAGAAAAAAAAGAAAAAAAGTACCCATTAGTTAAACACAGATGGTAACGACGTTAATCAGCTAAGATGAGCAAAGCTGGCAAAGAGGGGCTTTCTGGCCTTTAATTTAATACATCAGAGGGGAGGGGGAAAGGGAACTAAATGAAATTACAGAAAACTTCTGAATCTTCTTGGTAGTTTCTCTATAAAGGAAGTTTAGAATAAGGTGGTTTTCTTGGTTTTGCTTTTTCTCCATCCCCTCAGTTAAATTGGGTGTTTCTATGACTTTTTTTTCACTACAAAGTAACTTTAATTAGCTCTCCTATGGTGTAAAACCTTTCCAGCTTACATTAAATGTCCCTTTTTTGGAGCTTGCAGCTGCCTGCACTAGTGAGGCAGCCATGGAAAAGGAAAAACGCAAAATTGTTGGAGGAGGGTTTTGATTTGGATCCTTCCTGGTGGGAACAAGTCATAAACCAAATGTTTAGTTTCCAGATTTGGAAAAATTATAGAGTATTTTTTGCAGAGTTTCTTTAGAAGCAACTGGGTATGAGCATGGTATCTCAACAACAGGCACTGCATTTGAATTTTAGAAGAGGAAACTGTAGACTATGACTTTGACAAAGTCACACAAAGGCCAAAGGCAGGGTTCGGCTTGCCAAAGAAAAATAACTCCAATCTAAATGGCACGGAGTCCGCTGAGTTTTTGTTTTATGTTCTGCTCTTTTCATTTTCACTCTTTGAAACAGAAATGAAGAAAATCCCTAAATCTGTGGACTGGCAGAAAAACAACTCTTGCAGACAAAAGACTTATATGAATACATATGGGTACTGCTGATTTCAGTAGGACTGCTTGGTTTAAATGAGGACAAATTAATATAATCAGTTTTTATCTTTGGTGCAACCAGGAACTCTTGGCCATCTGATTATGGCCTGGCAACACTTTTATGGAAATTTATCAGCCTTCTTTGAAGTTCTCTAAACTTCCACTAGCACAGTGATTGCATCGATAAGAGGCTTCATGGTAGTATGTTCACACAGCAAAATTATGTGCATTGTCAGAGCAGTGAGGTTGCAGTTTAAAAACTGTGATAATGCAGCTTCAGCGTGAGCTTCTTCCCTTCACTGCATTAAAGCTTGCAGGAAAAACTTTGTATTTCATACGTATCTGGCAGCCACTATCGAGATCAGAGCTCTGCTGAATATCCTTTAATGAATAATAAATACCCATAGGCAAGCCCAGTTCAAAAATACAATCAAAGGGTTAACTCTGCCATTTATACTCATTTTCAAAAATCCTGTGTCCCACAAAAGGTTTCTCTTGCCTCAGAGACATTGTACTTCCAAATTTCCTGAAAGCTTACTTTTATAATGATGTAGTTGAAACGGAAAACTCCTACAACATAAGGCTTTCTTTTTCATTTAGTGGTCACTGTCCCCCAGATCAGCATTGTTTTTATAGAGGAGGATACTCAAATGCCTGTAGTATGGAAGGATTTAGTGCTGTTCAATAATATGGAGACATTATTAGAAATATATGTACTTAGAAAATAGAAGTTATCTTATGGAATTGACAATATGAACTTTACCGCTATTAGCAATAGATCTTTTTGGAAGTAAAACACAGCTTTCCTAAACCACCACAGATACTGGCATCTTATTCTGCTAATATCCCAGGAGTATCCCACTAATTTACTGTGATATAGCTATTCCTATTATCCTGATTATAAACTGTACCTTTCATTGCCTAATTAACCAAGACTCTGAGAGAATGAACAAACATGGCATTCTGCTGATGTTCTGCCCAGCTCACTTCTCTAACTCCTAACCCGAGTAAACCTAAATCAGGGCAAATTCAGACCTTGCTTTTTAGGGTAAAGCTCACCAGAATGGGAAAAAAAAAAAAAAAAAGGTTTCACTCAAAGTTGGGTTGTTCTGGTATGTTCTATGCTGGGTTTAAAAATTGTTGGTTGGGTGGAAGGATTTCTTTTCCTTGCCCTTGGAAGGATTTCTGTTCCTTGCCCTGGGATGTGCTCCCAAGGCACTAACTGGGGTCCCCTGGAGCCCGGGAAAGCCCCTGCAGAAGCAGCACCAGCTCGCACCGACCCTCAGGACTGCGGCAGAATGTGGTCATAAACACGAAACAATATCCAACACGCAGCTAGAAGCAAAAAAAAAAAAAAAGAAAAGGCTTTGCTGTTATCGCCCTATTTAAATGTACTGGCTCAGATTTTGGGTTATGCTTTGGCCGCAACCCATTGTAGCTGAGGAAAGCACTCAGTGCTGAGCTATCTTTAGGCCCATCAGTTCTGCCTGGCCGGTCTCTCTTCCAGCATTAGATAGAGCAGTGTCAAGAAATCCTGCTTTCCGGCTCACCCTGGCCCCGGAGAGTGGTTCTGGGAACCAAAATCTGCCGGGCAGCAGGCAGAGGGCCAGGCAGGAGGGGAGCCCAGCCATGGCAGGAGGGTTGTACGGTGGCGCTAGCAGCAGCAAAAGCTGCAGGGGGATACCAGCACAGTGAAACAGTGCCGAGGCCACGGGGGTCATGCAGGGGGCTGGAGGGGGTGTTTGGGCTCTGCCCCTGGTGGGATGGAGCGCTGGTGGGTGGGGGAGCCCATCGCCCCTCTCCGCTGCACCAGGCAGCATCCAGCTCCTCTCTGCTATGGTGAGTCCTGCTGGGAGACCCGCTCTGCCCAATACTGGTGCCCAGTCTCAGTGGCAGTGTGGCGGGAGCCTGTCTCCAGTCTCCCCAGGATGCTCTGGGACCAGGCCCACCACTATTCAGGTTTTTGGTTTCTGTTCTGCATGGAAAGCTGCTGGGGAGAGGACGGGGCGATGGGTCCTCACTTCCCAGTCTTCAGGTTCCTCCTCATAAATTAAAAGAGTAAACCCACTGTGATATAGACTATTGTTGTTCATCAAATACTGTGATTGGAAATGGTACGTCTTTGCTTAATTGGAATAACACCCAAAGCATTTATGTCTCAAGATGTTCATCACCTTCAAATGAGACAGCTATCTGCATGGCTTTACTTCCAAGAAGTCTTGACATGTTACATCTTAGGAAAATCCTGCAAGCCTTATTTCTGCCATTTTATACCTAGATAAAGAAAATAACTTCTGTTTCTGCTTAGATTATCCCCATTGACAGTATATCAATGAGCATGTTGCGTATTGGGTTATAAATATTTTGATTTTCATGACTCTTGCAGGCCTGCTTTCACAGAATAGCAGCTGTCTGTATCTCAACCTACATCATGGCGTTAGCTCTGCGCCTTCCTACCAGCACACTACACCCAAAGTTTTGTAAGTGCCTTTGCTACAGCAGCCATTAGCAGCTTTATTGCCAATATGAAACAGCACTCTGGGATGTATTTCTTTACCCTGCTGCAGTGATAGCTGCACATGATGACTACTTGGAGACAAAGAGCCATGTCCAAAAGGAAGAAGGAGCTTCAGAAAGTAGGGGGGAAATACAACTTTGCTCTGAGCAAAGAGCGAGTTTAAAACATCTAACTGCTCCATGCTGAATACAAAACAGGACTGCTTCTGGAGAGGAAAAGCAATTTAGTCCATACGCTGGATATACAAGCCCTTAAGGCAGGCGGGAAGCTAATAGACCTGACTCTAAGGAAGCAAAACCCCACAGGTATCACATATATGGTTTTCCATGCTTCTGGAGTACTCAGTCTCTCCTATCCATCTAGCACGCGAGAGGATCGAGTCTCACATGTCAGAAAGCAACACCAACGTTTTGAAGATACGAAAAAAAATAGAAGCAGATATATATGCAGATGCATAGCATTTCGATAAATATAGATAAAAATAAGCCTTGTAACCCCAGCCAGTGTTTCAAGTAGGTTGTCCCTCTTGACATTTGAGCTGCCGAGCGCCTGTGTTTTGCGGAGCACCAGCTCCCCGTTTCACTGCGTCGATCCCTCCTTTGGTCTCTCTCCAGGATGGCAACCTTTAAAATCGCACAGCTGGTTTTCCCCACTCTATGTGAAATATTTTGCACTTGAAGAAAGGAATTAGCTTGTAAGTCACTGGGATGTAAAGCAAACGTTGCAGCCGTGTTGCTGGTATAGAGGGAAGGGAAATGTCGGTTGGAGTCTGGGAGTGAGGGAGGGAAAGGAGGGGAAGGAGCTTGTCTTGGGCATGAGCTGCGTTAGAAAGGCATTAGTGACAGGTGGGGACAGCATGCACGGCAAAGAGAAAGAATATAAAATAGCTAGTCACTGGTATTACCACAAAAGCCAGGCCTTGGCAGTTTCTGCCACTGAAGAGAATTAGACAGAAACAGTCTCCCCAAGCATCCTATGATGCCATCTGGCTTATTACAGAGGAAATCCCCATTGGCAGTCCGAGTTTTTTTCCCTTCTTTTTCTCCACAACAACCTGAACGCATGCCAAGATTATTTCTCTCTCTCATGCTCCCTCTCTTTGGCATCGAAACATCATTCTGCAGAAGGGGGAAATATGCACTACATTGGCTTAGATGAAGGCAGCAATTTAAGGAGCAGGAGCCTTTGCAAGCCTGAGAGGAAAGCAGGGCCGATAAAGGAGATTAAACAAGCTGAGACTCTTTTGATGAACAAACTGAACCATCTTGCTGCTGAAAAAAGTAGAGATACAGTCGATAGCTCTGATATACTCTCTGTTGCTTGCCGGGAGAGCTGTCTATCTCCGTGATTAGCCTAAAGGGCGGTGTAGGCAATGAAAGTGAGTCATCGTATAGGAGTTCAGGTGAGATGGGGGTAGCGTGAGCAGGGAGCACCTCTTTATTACAACTCTTCAAACCACCCGCTGTGGGCAATTACTTTGTCACCTCCTTGTCTTTTCTGCAAGGTTTCCTTCCCTGAGATTAGCGATGTGCATGCACAACAGTGGTCTGTTTCTGACAGGCGAAGAGTTGCTAGTAGTGTAGTTAGTTTTAATTATTTTTCAGTGAAACATCCATATTAGATGCAGAACGGAGCTGATTTAAATTACAGCTTGTCTGAAAACTGTGATTGACCTGCAAAAAGGTCCTAGCATGTTTAAAAAGATGATTATACTGGAGGAAAATGTTGAATATTTTGGCAGATATTGAATATTAATTCTTATTCTAAATACCTACTTTTTGTGTGTGTGCCTGGAGTCATACATGTATATACACAGAACTTGATTTTGTATATAATTTATTTTTTTTAAAATGTTGTCATTTTTTCCTAGGTGAATAACTTTTTTATGGGATGCATATAATCTTAGTAGTCTTTTCACTGCAGAAATCTTTGCGATAAAGAGCAGCAAACTGATACTTTTCTCAAGCCGATAATTTTCATGTCACTTTGAAATGTTAATGAATATTTTTGTGAGTGATGCAGTATACATATGGAATGTGTATATGTCCTGCATGGAAGTCTGTCCCTTGTTTTTGATACCGCATTGTGGTGAGGTAGGACACTTGCTCAGTTCTGGCCCTGGTACAATACACATCCCTTCAATCTGTGTTATTACCACATCATATTTAATCTGCAGGATAGAAATGGGACTGCCTCATCTCCCCCTCTCCTTCTATTACTTGTCCAGTCATAAAAATAGAGATTTGTGTCTCAGCCATGCTACTTTTTGAAGATTACAGTTCGATTGCATTATTGTTGTGTTTTCTCCCTTTTTTTTTTTCCTGTAATATAAAAGGCACTGAAGTATTTGCTTTAAAAATATAGAACTTGTTCAAAGCGGTTGTGTTGCACACAAAATGACCTATTGATACTGAGCTGTCCAGGGCAGGGGATGTTTAAAAAACATAGAAAAAAAAGCAGTGCACTCAGCAGGTTTGGAAGAACTGTATCAGATGTCTGCAAAGCAACTGTTCTTATGTTAACGCTAGTGCTGCTTTGCTTTGAAGTGTCAGAAGTGTATTGCCTAATGTCTAGGGTTTTTTTGCACTTTCTAATTCACAGCACGAGTTTCTATTCTTTCTTTTATCATATAACATCCATATTTAAATGCAGAAAATAGTAGCAACAGTTCCAGGAAGAAAAAGCTTTATTCTAGTACAGAAAAGGAAATAAATCTTGAAATAGGGACTTTCAGATATTACCAAAAGCTCCATATTACCACAGCTCCACGGAAAGAAAAGTAGTTGGAGGGGGACAAAATTAAAAAGCAGATTCGGTATTGTGTGTAAATAAGGACAGGTGAGTTATGATGTCTCCTGACAGATTTTGGTTTCGATTTAGGTTCCATCTATTTTATTTATTAAGATTAATTGACTTCTACTGTTATAAAAGTTTCTTGCAGTGGATTTCAGCACTCCACTGAGAAACTTCACCTGCCTGTGAGGGGACCCGGCTTTATGCACGTAGCAAATACCTGGGGCAGCTTCACTGAAGTCAGCTGAGTGGTACCAGTATGCAAGTGGCACACCACCACAGAACTGAGTGAAACCTGTATCTATTTAAAGCCAGTGAGAATGAGGTCAGGATTCAGAGATCTCCTTGAGGAGATGGCCTTTGTGGCCTTTGTGCTGCATAACCTCATGACTAAGGGACGGATGTCTCCCCTACTACGCTGAAAGACCAGGGAATTGGGAATAAAACTCTCTGCAGCCTGGGCCATCCAGCTTTATGAGGGTGGCGCCTGGAAGGGACTATTCCCCTTGACTGCATCCAGGTTTTTTTTCAAAGGGAAACCTCCCAGGCAGAGCTTGTGAGCAAACCCACTCTGATGAAACAGGGACGAACAGTCACCAAGACCTGGGAGCCAGCGGGGTAACTGTATTAGCTGAGGGTAGGGGTGCACCCAATAATAATAAAGACTCAAGATCTTTATTAGAGGTTTGTAACTGTTTGATCTCTGCTAGTCGATACATGAATCATTATTTGAGTAACCCTTTCCATGAAGTTTGAAAAATGAAAAAAAATAGCCAGCATGTAACCTGACAAACTGTAGGTCCAAAGCTAACCCGGCAGTTAGCTTATTCAAATCTAGTGAAACGCCTAGTTGTTTGAACAGCACTGATAAGTTTTTGATAAAAGGCCATGTATTATTGCTTTTACTCAGTTACGTCGCCCTTGCAAAAGACAAATTGCTCAAAACAGAGGACAAATGTACTTCCTTAGAAGTCTCTTCACAGAGAATGTACATGAAATTAATGAAATAAATGAAAAAGATACATATAATAAACAAAATAGTGACATTTATGTGCAGAAGGCATATAAAATTGCCTTTGCAATAGAAAAGACATCTTGATTGTGAAATTGGCTGCTGTTGGAATAGCACAATTTTAGTAATCTCTCTATCCCAAGCATAGTATTTTACTCCTATTTTCCTTCAAATCCATCACTCAGTTTGCGCAACTATAGGAGAGGAGTTCTCACCAACAAACATTGTACCAACTATATCAGTAATTTATATCTGATAAGAAATGAAAATATTCATGGGTTTCTGCAAACCATGTGTCTGTTGCTGGAAGCGTGGCAGAGAATGATGAATAGCCCTGAGTATCTGAAGGTATTTGTGTCTTCTGCTACCTTTACAAATACAGATTTTGGAAACACGAGAGATCTAAATTTTAGACTTTGTTGCAGTCTTAAGTAGTGCAGTTCATCTGTAGGAAATAAGAAAATATTCACATGTCAGCAGCAACACAAACCCGTGTTGTACCCCCATTCTCCTCTCCTGCAGGCTACAAGGTCTTCAGGATGCTGTATATAGCCTTTGCTGGAATTAATGAGTTAGTAGTGTAGTTTTGCCTCTTCATTCAGACACTGGGCCTGGAAAAAAGTTTTGTGGAGGAATTAGGGCCTGCCTGGTCATAGGAGTTTGCCTTGCCTTGGAACAGAGGTGAATACCTTGGTGACATATGTAAGTCTAGCCCATGCCATGGTCAAATCCCCTTGCAAGTTGAGCAAACTGCAGAATCATCTCTGCTTATGTAGATGTGCTAAATGACATGGTTTATCTTGCCTTAGCTTCTTGCATAGAACTTGCATTGGGATAGGGCAGGGCAGAATGCATTCAGTCACTTTACAACTGCAAATGGAGAGATACTGTGGGGTTTTTTTCAGGAAAGAAAAGGATGTGTCCGTGTCCATTTCTTAACACAATGGCTGGATGTTGACAGCTGGGTGGATGATACCAAGATACGAAGTGCGGTTGGGTCCTTCCCTGCACTGCTTTTTCCAAAGCACAGGAAGCCCTAGACGTAGTTCACCTCCTGCTGCCTCCTGTAGATCCAGCTGGCTGGAAAAAGCCAACCTGTGGTGCTTTGTTGTAACCTCTGCTTAATGGGGAGTTCCAGGATGGTTCTCATCCTTCTGAGTGCAATCACATTAAGCATAGTTCAGATCTTTCTCAGCACTCTGTGTCCAAATATTTTGTATGTACTGTAGCTTAGCAATGCCTCCCAGGAAATATTACTCTGTCAGTAGGCAAACAATTGCTTAGCTTGAAAGAAATGTAATTATTTAAGGCATGCACAAATGTTTTTGGCTGCATGGTGCTGTAACATTATTAACTGCGGTGAAAAAGAGAGCTAGTTCTATTTTAGAAACTATATTACCATTGTCCTAAAATGCAAAATAGCTGTAAGTCCTATCCTGACCAGAATTCCACATTTGCTCTTGATAGTAGATTGGATTTCAGAGTAGGATTAAGTAAATAAGTCATATTAAAATGACAAAATGGGTAAATAGAATATAATGTGAAATGAAATGTAAATTGGATTTAGGCAAACACTTTTATACAGACCTCCCGTCAAACCCTATCAGACTGCTTCAAATTCCTACTGTGATTTCTGCTCGCAGTTCTATTACATGTTGCCACTCAAGGGCATTTGATGTTTTCTCTCTCTGGAAATTCATTTGCATTTAAATGATTTGAAATAATCATAAAAGCCAAGTGCTATGAAGTTTGAAATTAGTTACTGTCTATAAATTGCGATGCCATTAAAAGATGATTTTGAAGAGCTTTGCTGTCTCAAATGTATGCAGATTAAAATCTAACAAAGTACACCTTGTTACAAAACTGTAAAGAATGGTGTGACATGGACTTAAATTGATTTATTCTCCTACTAGTGCCTATAAACTTTACATACTTGGATTTCTTCTGAAAGTGGAAAAAACCCTTTCATTTGCCTGCTGAATCTGAGCCAAATTCTGTTCTCAGATGGGGTTTCATTGGGTGTATCTGACACCAGCGCTTGGCCCTTAGAGTTTAATCTATACGCTCTATTAAATTTCTGGAAATGCTGTATGAATAGTTGAGTCTCATAATTTTTTTTATGGTGGGAATAAAGGAGTGGGATCAGGAACAATGGAAGCCATTTACGGTTGGCAGTGTGTGTATGCGCATTTATATGTATATATGTTCAATTTTTCCCCCTCTCCCTTGAATTCTGTGTGTTCTCCTGGTAGGTTTTTCTACATGGTCTTCTCTCTGAGGCAACTGGTGCTCCTGGGAGGTCACCCTGGAGCTGGCCTCGCCGCCTCCTTGCCCATGGAAAGCTGTTTAGGAGCACAAATACATTTTGAAATACTGAAGTCCCCTTTGAAACAAATCTTTTCTCCATCCACCTCTAGATAATCTCAGGCAATAGAGAGCTGTCACCTCATAAGCTCATCTTTCACCCGGCCTCCCCTAGCACTGTTCCACTATTTAACCTACTCCTGCTCTCTGCCTGTGAGACCTTATTGTGGTATACTGCCTAATATAAATTCCTACTCTCTCTTTGTTTATACCATTGGGATATTATAACTTTACATCTTTGGATACCAGCAATACATTCCAAATATGTTTTCCTAGCCCCAGACCATTTTAAATGGGCTTAACCACACATATATGTTCAACTATGCCTAGTTGTATAACTTGGTCATAACATGTTTGTAACAAGGAAAGCAAAGTTGCCTCGGTTTATAAGTCTCAGAACCCAGGGATGGAATTACCTCTTTATAAACATATTTATGTGTGCATTTTTATTATTCAGGAGAATGAAAGAAATGTGGAGCACATGTTTTAAAGGGCAAGAAAATGTAGCATTCTTATATTTTCAGTGGTTCAAAATTCCTAATATATTTTCCTTGAAGATAACATTAGCTCTACAATTCTTACCATTTGTATTGCAGCAATGAAGACTCCTCTACTTGTTTGTGTATGAATCATAAAGCAAAGCAGCTGTTTTAACTATCTCTGTAATAAAGAACTTATTTTCTGAAGTTGTCTCAGTAGCTAGTGCAAACTACCAGGTAATCCTTCCTTAATTACGGCATGCAAATTTGTGGTGTGCACACTAGTGTGGACACAACACCTACTCCCTCGAGTAAGGTTCTCGGTTACTGCAGTGTCACATTAGTGATGGAGTGAGACAAGTGTGAAAAGCGTGTGTGCTTTCAACGTGATACAAGGCGTGGCTCCTACCTAAAAATGCAGGTGAGTAACAGAAAACATCAGCTCTAGACATGGAAAGAGGCCTCAGAACTTCTGAAGAACTGATATTTAATACATCAAGAGATTGTTATTCTTGCATGCCACAAGCTTCTCATGTTTGGCTTCTGGTGGACTCCTGAATGAATTATGAGAAGGAAAATCCTGACAGATTGACTGGGCAGTTCAGGCTAGGTGGCCTCAA